>NC_053028.1:661942306-662201294 GCF_003073215.2 Triticum urartu | reverse complement strand
CATAAATCGATTTCTTTAGACGACATGCCAAATGTTCCTTCCCTTCCACAACAAAGCCTTCTGGCTGAGCCATGTAAACGTTTTCTTTTAAGTCACCATTTAGAAATGCCGTTTTAACATCCATTTGGTGTAGTTCTAGGTCGTAATGAGCTACTAATGCCATTATGATTCTGAAAGAATCCTTGGTTGACACAGGAGAGAAGGTTTGCTTATAATCAATGCCTTCTCTCTGTGTATACCCTTTTGCCACTAGCCTTGCTTTGAACCGTTCGACATTCCCTTTGGAATCATACTTGGTTTTGTAGACCCACTTGCAGCCTACTTTCTTAGCTCCATCGGGAACTTCTACTAAGTCCCACACGTCGTTTGAGCCCATAGATTTCAACTCGTCTTCCATGGCAACCAACCATTTGGACGAATTTTCGCTTTTAATGGCCTCCTTATAAGAGGTTGGATCCTCCGCCTTTCCCAGATCATTCATATCCTCAATCATGAAAGTGATATAGTCGGCTGATATGGCTTTCTTCCTATCACGCCGTGGTCTACCCACATGAGGAGGTGGTGGTGGTACATCATCATTTTGTGAATCATTATTTTCCTGGTGGTCCTCATTTGTGTATGGATTTTCATTATTAGTCTCCGGATCACCATTTGACTGAGAAACTGAACCATGAGATTCAGGATCATCAGTTGTCACATTTCTTCGTATTGGAAAAACAATCTCTTGGATAATCGGGGATGGTGCACAAACCCGCTTCTCCTCAAGATCGATCTCCCTTAACTTAGTGACCTTATTATCCTCAAAAAATACCGCTTGTCTAGTCTCCACAAACTTGGTGGTATGACTTGGACAATAAAAACGATATCCCTTTCCCCTATGAGGGTATCCGACGAAGAAACAACTAACTGTTTTTGGATCCAATTTCTTAAGTTGTGGATTGAAAACTTTAGCTTCAGCAGGGCAACCCCACACTCGTAAGTAATTCAAGATCGGTTTCTTTCCCACCCACATCTCGTAAGGTGTGTTCGGTGCTGACTTAGTTGGAGCAAGATTTAGTATGTGTGCAACTGTCTTTAATGCCTCTATCCAAAGGCTTACTGGTAAACTAGAGTGATTAAGCATGCTTCGCACCATATCCATAAGGGTGCGGTTGCGACGCTCGGCCACACCATTTTTTTGTGGTTCACCAGGCATTGAGTATTGAGCAATGATTCCATTTTCAGATAAGAACTTGGCAAAAGGTCCAGGAATCTGCCCATAAGGAGCATGCCTACCATAATACTCTCCCCCGCGATCAGACCGTACAACTTTGATTTTCGCGTTCAGTTGATTTTCAACCTCCGCTTTATAGACTTTGAATTTCTCCAAAGCTTCCGATCGGTCATGTATGGGATAAATATATCCATAGCGGGAAAAGTTGTCTGTGAATGTAATGAATGAATCAAAACCATCTACAGACTTAACATTAAGGGGTCCACATATGTCGGTGTGAATTAATTCTAAAACCCCTGTGGCTCTTATTGCTCCTTTCTTAATTGTTTTTGCGAATTTTCCTTTAATGCAGTCGACACATTTGTCTGCATCTGAGAAGTCTAATGGGAGGAGTATTTCATTTTTAACTAAGCATTCCATTCTCCCCCTCAAAATGTGGCCCAAACGACAATGCCACAATTTTGAAGAATTACTAACTCCTTTCCATTTCTTCTCAACATTAATTTCATCACTCAGATGCATAACTGAATCATTATTAAGAGATAACATGTATAGTTGGCCTCGTCTAACACCGATGCCTACATTCTTATTACATTTGATCAAAGCAAATTGTTTCTTGCCAAAATGGCACTCATACATATCATCATCTAAACGAGAAACTGAAATCAAATTCCTACTTAAGGTAGGCACATAAATAACATTATTCAATCTAAGAGTGTGGCCAGTGTGTAGCTCCAACGTGAGAGATCCCACAGCTTCAACATCGGCCTCAACTCCGTTCGCAACCTTAAGCTTTCTTGTTCCTCCTCTTATAGTTTGGATCGTATCGAATCCCTGCATAGAGTTAGCAACGTGAGTGGTTGCCCTTGAATCAATCCACCATGACTTTATAGAAAAATCGACATAAAAAGATTCATCTACAAAAGTAATTTCATCAATACCTCTTTTGTTCATCCATTTTAGAAAGCATGGGCAGTCCCTTTGATAGTGTCCCTCCTCTTTGCAGAAGTTACAAGCATTTTCTCCAGCAGTGGAGCTGCTAGGAGCAGAAGAAGAATTGCCGGCTTCTTTGCCCTTGAATGCCTTAGGGTTGAATGGCTTAGTGCCTTCTTTCTTGACTTGCTTTTTCTGAGGCTTGGGAAAACCTTGCCCGTCATGCTTTCTCTTGTTAGAGCCAACATGAAAAACATGGTCTTTCTTCTGCCTCATGATCCTCTCTTCCTCCTGGACGATCCTTTCGGTCATCTCAAAGAGTGGCCATTTTTCCTTTAGAGAGTTATAGTTGACTTTAAATTGTTCAAACTCTTCTGGAAGAGACTCAAGAATAATTATGACAAGAAGGGCTTCACTTAAAGAACACTCCAAAGCCTTAAGTTTGGTGTAAACATTTACCACCCTCAATATGTGTTGCCTAACGTTTCCGTCAATAGTGTATTTCTGAATAAGTTTAGCAAAAAGCTCATGAGCATACACTTTGTCGGAGCCTTTAAATTGCTCCTCCATTTCAGTGAGGAATTCTTTAGCAGTGTCTTTCTTAGGGAGTGCTTCAGAAATGTCCGGCGATATTGTCGCTTTCATGATGAGAAGCGCAATATGGTTGGACTTGTTCCACTTTTCCATCTTAACATCATAGTCTTTCTTTAGTTCTGCATACCCTGTAACACCTGCCACAGGTGCCACAGGTTTTTCTTCCCTCAAGGCATAGTCAAACTCATTACAACCTAAACATAATTCGACTTGGGACTTCCAACGAGGGAAGTTACTCCCCGTAAGTGGTTCGATCGTGTCGGACCGAAATGGAGCGGAAGCTGAAATCATCATAAAAATTCATAAGTAAACTTGCATGATTATAAATTTACGTTGGTAAATAAACAAACATGCCAAGTATTTAATTTCAACTCCATGTCAAAACACCGTTGGGCAGAAAAAACATGGAATTAAAATATCATAGGGGATGACTCATAATAATAAAACAACGTTGGTCCGAATTAAAATTAGAGTCATTTCATTCTGAATTTAAACATCAACATAAAAGAAAATATCATTATTTTTTATGTCTAAAAATTCATCATGCAAACACATAATAAATTCTGAACAAAATATCTCGTTGGTTCAATTTTACCCAGAATAATAATGTGTTCATTATATTTTTAGGCATTTTCTGTTTTAAACAGTGCAAAACATAAAAGATATTAACTTATAGTGCACTGGAAAACACAGAAAAACGCGATGGCCCAAAATACCCACGGTTATACAGCGGCCCAAAAACCCAGCAGCGAAATCCATAAAGAGAAAAAAAACGCGCTGGGCAACCTGGGCTGAAGCCCGTGGCCGAAAATGGCCCATTAAGTGCTCGCAGGCCCGCGCGGAGCCGAGCGTTGCTGCCAGCCGTCCGATGGGAATCGACGGTCCGCGTCGATCGCGGCTGGAACAAAACAGCCGCCCGGCCAGAACCCTAGCACATTTCCCCCTTGACCCCCCACATTTCACGCTCGACAGGGAGCGGCGATGGCGTTCGACGGCGGCTCGAGGCGCGCCGGCCATGGCAGCGCGGCGGCTGCGCTCGCCGGAGGAGCGTGCAGCAGGATGAATCCCGCGCGCTGCTCCGTCGAGCGTGGCCCCGGCGTCCGCGCAGATGGCGCTTCGTTCGGTGGGTGAGGGGTGCGCCGGCCACCGCGGCTGTTGGGGTCGACGGCGACGTGCAGGGCGACGGCCCGTACACGCGCGCGTCCGTAAGTGCGGCGGCAAGGCGCAGGTGCATTCCGCGCGTCGGCCAGGGCACGACGGCATCACGGCGTCTCCGCCCTCGCGCAGCGGTGGGCGCTGTGCGGGCCCCGAAGGGAAAAGGCGGCTACGCGGCACATTTGGTGAGGATTCTCCTCATTCTCCTCCAATTCGTGTGCATTAGTACTTGATTTGGGGGGAAAGTAGTCCTAATTGCAGAATTAGGGTTCTTGCGAATTGGGGATAAATTCTAGGGTTCTTTAACATGAGGGGTTGCTACTGTTGACTTGGGTGTATCCCTCTGCCCAATATTTTGCTAATGCATATGGAAACAGTACTTAAGCATGATCAATTTTAATCAACTTAACATGAAGGTGAGCATAAGATCTTAACTTAGATTAATTAAAATTGATGAACATAGGTGGCAGTACTGATCCGTAGCAAATTATTTTAAAACATGATGATCTACAGAGGGCAACAAGGCAGTAGCATGCATATTTGGGCTAACCAAGGGCTAAAACTTTCAATCTAGATCATGAACCCTAGACCTGACATTGATCTAAACATGATAGTGATCTACTGATCAACAATAAAGGGATCTATTGCAATCAAGATTGGCGACTGATACCATTGTTGGCAAAATTATGCATCTCCGGGATGCCATTACCAGGAACTGATTGCATCTAGATCACCTAAAAGCATGAACAGAGAAGGGTTTAGGGGATCATTACATGTCACGGCAGTGGACATGATCGCCTGCTTGGTGCAGGCTTGATGCAGGGGTGATGTAGTCGAAGTAGAGGTTCTCCTCGACGTCCTGATTCCTTCAGGGCGCCACCGGCACTGCCCAAGGACAGCGGCGGTGGCTGGCTTAGGTCTTCCCGTCGCTGCAGCACTCCCCCTGATCGGATGGGGTGAGAGAATATCGGGAGGAGAGTAAACCTTACGTGAATTGTGATCTCGCAGGTGCCCAGCTCTCTCCCGTATCCCTTTTAATATGGCGCTGGCGACAGGGGACCCAAAACCTGAGTTGGTGTTTGGGCGCCCCCGATCAGGGCGCGTTAGTTCTGATCGAGGCTCACGTACGTTGGTACGTGGACCGTTTCACTTATCGTTATCCCTTCATCTTTTTTTCTTCTTCTGTTAGACTAATAGATCTAACGGGCCTGTTTAAGCCGTCAGATCAAAACCAACAGTTTCTTGTCACAGGAGATTCAACCTGTTGTGATGTCACTGATTCCACTTAAAGAGGCTGTGAGGCTGTAAATTTCTTGAAACTGTAATCTGTGTTTTTATGGCCCGAGTGATCTGGATTTACAACTGATGAACGATCCATTGATGATCTTCTCAAAATAAAACGAGCTAAGTTCCTTGAGGCTGTAAATTGGGTTATTCAGTGGGATAGGGATCGGTAAGTTCTGCATCAGGTGTGGCTTGCACAAAGAGGACTTTGATAATCTTGACAGGTGAATCCACTTTGCCGCTTCATCGAAAGCAAAGATCTTAGTTTTTGGCCAGAAGAAAACTTATTCGCCATCCGAAGAAGTTCATCACTTTCCTCTTGAGGCCTTGGGTGTTCAAGGCAGCTCTTGTGTGCAGTCCTTGTCTCTCACTGCTGTTACTATAAAGCCACACCCCGGTATATGTGGCTTTACAATACTCAGAATGTGTTCAGATATCTGGAGACTTTCCAGGCTCGTTAGCAAACTGTTCGGCACTTGAGGACATAGAGATCGCCAAGTGATTTGGTGTCGAGATGGTTGACGAGCAAACTTTCCAGGCTTGCTAGTAAAGTTGTACTAAAGCAGCGACAAATAATATGGATCGGAAGGAGTAACTAATTCAAGCATACCACACCAACTTGACGAGCTTCAACATTTACTAATTGACGGAATGAATGTCGAGATGGTTGAGTTTCATTTTGCTCATCTTGCTCATTTTGAGTACGAAAGACAAGAGATCCTTATAGTACTTCATGGTTGCTCAAAATTATATAAGGCTACAGTAATGTTTAAAGGCAGCAAAGGACTGGCATGTGTATTCAGTAACTGTTTCAGGCAGCGAAGACTACAATTAGTTCCAAGCATTTTGCCAGTGAAGATATTAAATGTGCAATCTTATATACATGGATATGAACAGGCTAGCTGGTGTTTATTTATTTATTCATTCTTGCTTGCGTACATTATAGTTCCTGATGCTGGGTTTTAATGTCATGTTATTTGTCCTTGTCATGTTTCTGTTGCAGAAGCTGACAACGAAACCACATGGCATGTTTATACATTTGAGGCATCTGAGTTTGTCCAATTAACTGTCTTCTCTAGACAGTCAAATGTTGATAATGAAGTTCTTCAGCTTGCCCGCTGCTTGGGTGTTGTTGCGCCCTGACTAGAGACGTCGCATTTGGATGTGAGTGCCATTTTATTAGTTTAGATACACAAATACATGGATCTCAAGTATACTGCTGCAGTGCTACTGCATGATTGCATCTTCAGGAAAGACCTGTACTTGGACTACTTGCTCCGACTGATCGCAAACTTTGAAATGTAGATGGTATATCTGAACCTTGACGACGTTGGGACTTGGGAGTGATGAGGTGGTGGAGGGGGAAAGGCTCCCATATGTGTCACCATGATCATCTCAAGACGGTCCACATGAGCGGGTTTCGGTGCTACATTGCTCAGGTCAAGCTGGGTTGCTGTATCTTGCAGAATGCTTTGTGTTCTTGAGCACATGGAAATACAGCCAAGGGTCGCGGCCAGTATGTTTCCCATCCAGGATCATGGCGTCGAGTGTGCTGCCCGGGAGGTCAGCAGTGTTAGAATACAGTGTAATGAGATAGGACTAGTTGTTTGAACTAGAATCCTGTTCTATCTCTTCTTCTGTTTCTCTCCCTCGTTACCGACTCCTTATGTATTCCCGATTGGTCTCTCGGTCGATCTGCTTGTAAGCCACGGCAACATTAGTATAAATATAAGTGCGGCTCGAGAAAAGGGTTTAACGCTTCCCAAATATTCTTATATGGTAATCAGAGCATCTTCTTCCCAGAGATCATCGAAAGAGGATCACATCTAGTATTAGCCCTCCCGCACAACCCTCGCCATGACCACCGCTTCCACCCAAGCCAGCACCATAGGTGCCCTTTCCACATCCATGGCATCAGCCTCCACCTTCGCACCCTCCTCCTCCACCTCATCCTATCCTATGTCCATTGGAACCCCACCCCAGGAGAAGCTCACGAGGCAGAACTACCTCATGTGGAAGGCCATTGTGCTGCCCCAAATCAAGGGCGCGCAGATGGGCCACCACCTCGATCCGGAGAGCCAAGCGCCGCCGGAGACACTCACCATCACCAACGATGGCAAGGAGGAGCAGATTGCGAACTTCGCCCGCGTCCTCTGGTATGCACAACAGCAGCAAGTCCAAGGTTTTCTGATGGGTTCGTTGTCTCACGAGATTCTTGCGCAGGTGGTCACCCTTCAGACACCGGCAGAGGTATGGGCAACGATCCATGCCATGTTTGCTGCCCAAAATCAAGCTCAAGCCATAAACACAAGGATTGAGCTCACCAACCTGAAAAAAGGAAACCTGACTATGGCAGAATATTTGGCCAAGATCAAGGCGCTCTCAGATGAGATCGCATGCACTGGAACGGCAATGACAAGCGGCGAGATTGTTTCCCAAGTTCTGGCCGGCCTCGACCTCGACTACAACTCGGTCGTGTCGACCCTTGCTGCGCGCGTGGAGCCCGTGACCGTCCAGGAGCTGAATACCCAATTGCTGAGCTTTGACGCACGCCTGCATCTTCTTCACGGGATGAACGTGCGGCAATCTTCAGCTAATGCCGCCTCTCGTGGTCGTGGGTCTGCTCGTGGGTGCGATCACCAGGGGGGCAGGAGTCGCGGCCACAGCAACGGCGGGCATGGCCGCGGCAACAACCAAGGCCCACGCCCAAACGGAGGCAACTATAACAGCAACTCACGATCTGGAGGGGGCGGCTACAGCACCAATCACGCCTCCTCTGGGTCCTCCTCCAATGGTCGCGTTCGGTGTCAACTTTGCAAAAAGGCAGGCCATGAAGTCATGGACTGTTGGCATCGTTATGATGAGGACTTTGTTCCGGACGCTCGTCTTGTTGCAGCAGCAATCCGGGAGCAAGGAGGAGATGGTACCATCTGGTACGCTGACTCAGGAGCCACCGATCATGTCACCAATGAACTTGAGAAGCTATCCATGAGGGAGAAGTACTTTGGCAATGATCAGATTCACACCGCAAGCGGTGGAGGTATGGATATTTGTCATATTGGTCAAGCATCTATTAATTCCCCTAATCTTAAACATGATCTTGTTCTAAAAGATGTTCTTCATGTTCCACAAGCCGATAAAAACCTTGCATCTATGTCTCGTTTAACTTCCGATAACAATGTCTTCTTTGAAACTCATCCCACATATTTTTTCATAAAGGATCGGGCAACGAGGGAGCTCATTCACCACGGTAGATGCATTGGAGGCTTGTATCCCATTACATCCGGAGCATTTAGTCGAAAGCGTCGTCGTCAAGTCTACTCCATCGTCAAGCCCTCCTTGGCAAGATGGCATCAAAGATTAGGACATCCTTCTTCGGTCATAGTCAAGCAAGTAGTGAATAAAGGCAATCTTGCATTGTCATCTAGTTCTAATATTGAGTCTGTGTGTGATGCTTGTCAATGTGCAAAGAGTCACCAACTTCCTTATCCTAGGTCAAATAGTGTGTCTCATGCTCCGTTGGAACTTATCTTTAGTGATGTATGGGGTCATGCAAGAGATTCGTTTGGCAGAAAAAAATATTATGTCAGTTTTATTGATGACTTTAGCAAGTTTACTTGGATATATTTGCTTAAATTTAAATCTGAAGTTCTTTCTATTTTTCAAGAATTTCAGAAGCTTGTTGAACGTCAGTTTGACAGAAAAATTCTCGCAGTCCAAAGTGACTGGGGAGGGGAGTACGAGAAACTCAACTCCTTCTTTCACAATATTGGAATTGCTCATCATGTCTCATGTCCTCATGCTCATCAACAGAATGGCTCTGCCGAGCGTAAACATCGTCACATTGTTGAAGTAGGCCTATCTCTTTTAGCCCATGCATCAATGCCACTAAAATATTGGGATGAAGCTTTTATTGCTGCAACCTATCTTATCAATCGCCTTCCTACCAAAGTCATTGGCAATATTACTCCCTTAGAAAAATTGTTTCATCATAAACCCGATTACAATTCTCTAAGAATTTTTGGGTGTGCTTGCTATCCTAATCTCCGTCCATACAATCGCCACAAACTTGAATTTCGTTCCACTCAATGCGTTTTTCTTGGCTACAGTAATCTTCATAAAGGGTACAAGTGTCTCGAGATTTCCACTAGACGCATATATATATATATATATATATTTCTCGAGATGTTATATTTGATGAAACAGTGTTTCCTTTTGCAAAACTTCATCCAAATGCCGGAGCTTTGCTTCGTGCAGAAATTGCACTTCTTCCTGATTATATGCCTAGTTCAGATCACAGGGGCGAGTTAAATAGTGCTGATCATTTGACTAGTTCCAAAGAAAATTTTAACTTTGATGATGAGTGTGCAGTTTTCGGACGTCATTTTATGCAAGGGCATGCAGAAAAAACAAGCACCCGATCCCAGGCTGATTCAGGCGACAGCAGCGGCAGGATCAGCGCAGGATCCCAGGCTGATTCAGGTGACAGCAGCGGCCGAATCAGCGCAGGATCCAACGAGGCAGATATGCGGGCCGAGGAGGAACCTAGCTTGGCACATGCAGCGGTGGCTGACAGCCTCAACAGCACGGGGCCCGCCAGCCCAGCCAGTGGAAGCCCACGCCAATCGGTGGATGCCGCGGCTGCGCGAGACGGGTCAGTGCCCGTCCGAGCCGTGCGCGTGGGGTCTGGCACGGAATTTGGTGCGAGCGTCACATCCCGCCTGACCGGGCGACCAGGCGCTGATGACGCCACAGGGCGGCCTCTGGCTGGCTCGGGGATTACGAGGCGGATTTCTGGAGCATTGGATCAGGAGTCGGGTGGTGCACATTGTACTGCAGGATCTTCTGTGGCCACTGTTTTTACTGCAGAACCAGCTGAAGGAAATATGCCCTAGAGGCAATAATAAAGTTATTATTTATTTCCTTATATCATGATAAATGTTTATTATTCATGCTAGAATTGTATTAACCGGAAACATAATACACGTGTGAATACATAGACAAACAGAGTGTCACTAGTATGCCTCTACTTGACTAGCTCGTTAATCAAAGATGGTTATGTTTCCTAACCATGAACAAGGAGTTGTTATTTGATTAACGGGATCACATCATTAGGTGAATGATCTGATTGACATGACCCATTCCATTAGCTTAACACCCGATCGTTTAGTATGTTGCTATTGCTTTCTTCATGACTTATACATGTTCCTATGACTATGAGATTATGCAACTCCCGTTTGCCGGAGGAACACTTTGTGTGCTACCAAACGTCACAACGTAAATGGGTGATTATAAAGGTGCTCTACAGGTGTCTCCAAAGGTACATGTTGGGTTGGCGTATTTCGAGATTAGGATTTGTCACTCCGATTGTCGGAGAGGTATCTCTGGGCCCTCTCGGTAATACACATCACATAAGCCTTGCAAGCATTGCAACTAATGAGTTAGTTGCGAGATGATGTATTACGGAACGAGTAAAGAGACTTGCCGGTAACGAGATTGAACTAGGTATTGAGATACCGACGATCGAATCTCGGGCAAGTAACATACCGATAACAAAGGGAACAACGTATGTTGTTATGCGGTCTGACCGATAAAGATCTTCGTAGAATATGTAGGAGCCAATATGAGCATCCAGGTTCCGCTATTGGTTATTGACCGGAGACGTGTCTCGGTCATGTCTACATTGTTCTCGAACCCGTAGGGTCTGCACGCTTAAGGTTTCGATGACAGTTATATTATGAGTTTATGAGTTTTGATGTACCGAAGTTAGTTCGGAGTCCCGGATGTGATCACGGACATGACGAGGAGTCTCGAAATGGTCGAGGCATAAAGATTGATATATTGGACGGCTATATTCGGACACCGAAAGTGTTCCGGGTGATTTCGGAGAAAACCGGAGAGCCGGAGGGTTACCGGAACCCCCCCCCCCCCCGGGGAGAAGTAATGGGCCATATGAGCCTTAGTGGAGAGAGAGAGGGGCAGCCAAAGGTGGGCCGCGCGCCTCCTCCCCCCTGGTCCGAATTGGACTAGGAGAGGGGGGGGGCGGCGCCCCCCTTTTCCTCTCCCTCCCCACTTCTTTCCCTCTCCTAGTAGGAGTCCTACTCCTACTAGGAGGAGGACTCCTCCTTGGCGCGCCATAGAGGCCGGCCGGCCTCCTCCCCTTGATCCTTTATATACGGGGGCAGGGGGCACCCCTTGACACACAAGTTGATCCACGTGATCATATTCTTAGCCGTGTGCGGTGCCCCCTTCCACCATAGTCCTCGATAATATTGTAGCGGTGCTTAGGCGAAGCCCTGCGACGGTAGTACATCAAGATCGTCACCACGCCGTCGTGCTGACGGAACTCTTCCCCGACACTTTGCTGGATCGGAGTCCGGGGATCGTCATCGAGCTGAACGTGTGCTAGAACTCGGAGGTGCCGTAGTTTCGGTGCTTGATCGGTCGGGCCGTGGAGACGTATGACTACATCAACCAAACGCTTCCATTGTCGATCTACAAGGGTACGTAGATCACACTCTCCCCCTCTCGTTGCTATGCATCACCATGATCTTGCGTGTGCGTAGGAATTTTTTTGAAATTACTACGTTCCCCAACACCAGCCACCCCAGAATCTTCTGTGCCAGAAACTACTCAGGTTCGTGCATCAGCTCCTGCGCCAGAACTTCCACGTCGCCATACTAGATCCCAGTCTGGCATTGTCAAAGCAAAAGAGTACAAAGATGGCACCATAAGGTATGATAATATCAAACGTGCTTTTCTTACTAGTATGGGTGAACCAACACATTTACATGATGCACTGGCTAGTAAAGATTGGAAAGAAGCTATGGATAATGAATATGAGGCACTCATGAAAAATAAAACATGGCGTCTGGTACCACCAGAAAAAGGCAAAAATGTCATAGATTGCAAATGGGTGTATAAGATTAAAAGAAAGTCTGATGGAAGCATCGATAGATATAAGGCCAGATTAGTTGCAAAAGGTTTTAAACAAAGGTTTGGTATTGATTATGAAGATACCTTCAGCCCGGTTGTTAAGGCAGCTACCATTCGACTTGTATTATCCATTGCTGTTTCCAGAGGGTGGAGTCTAAGGCAGCTAGATGTTCAGAACGTGTTTCTTCATGGTGTTCTGGAAGAAGAGGTTTTCATGCGGCAACCACCAGGTTATGAGAACGTAAGCACACCTCATTATATTTGCAAGTTAGGTAAAGCCTTATATGGATTGAAACAGGCCCCAAGAGCCTGGTACTCAAGGTTGAGCACACAGTTACAACGACTTGGGTTTACACCATCAAAGGCTGATACCTCATTATTTCTCTACAATAAAGGCAATGTCACTATATTTGTTCTCGTATATGTTGATGATATAATTGTTGCCAGTTCAAGTTCAGATGCCACTACTTGTTTGCTCAAGGATTTAAAGATGGAGTTTGCTCTCAAGGATTTGGGAGATCTACATTATTTTCTTGGTATAGAGGTTAAAAAGGTGAGAGATGGTATACTTTTATCACAGGAAAAATATGCTAATGACATTCTCAAAAGAGTGGGATTGGAGAATTGCAAGCCTGTAAGTACACCAATTTCAACTTCAGAAAAACTCACCATTGATAGTGGAGAAGTCCTTGGACCTGAGGATGCAAAAAACTATAGAAGTGTTGTAGGAGCACTACAATACTTAACTCTTACACGTCCAGATGTTTCTTATTCTGTGAATAAAGTGTGTCAGTATTTACATGCACCCACTACTGTTCATTGGACTGCAGTTAAGAGGATTGTGAGGTATCTCAGATTTTCAGGTGAGCTTGGACTAAGAATTGTCAGGTCTCCGTCTGTGCTTGTGTCTGCCTATTCTGATGCGGATTGGGCAGGGTGTGCTGATGACAGAAGATCCACAGGTGGATTTGCTGTGTTCCTGGAAACAAATCTTATATCATGGAGTGCAAGAAAACAGGCTACAGTCTCAAGATCTAGCACTGAGGCTGAATATAAAGCTCTAGCAAATGCTACAGCTGAAGTGATGTGGATTCAAACATTACTTTATGAGCTTGGAATTAAGACTCCATGAGCTGCTAGGTTATGGTGTGATAATCTTGGTGCAACCTACCTTTCAGCTAATCCTATTTTTCATGCACGCACAAAGCATATTGAAGTTGATTTTCATTTTGTCAGAGAAAGAGTGACACGCAAGTTACTCGACATAAGGTTTATTCCTACTGGTGATCAACTAGCTGATGGCTTTACAAAACCACTTACTATGAGAAGGCTCGAGGAATTCAAGAACAATCTCAACCTTGGAGTTCCTTAGGTTTAGATTGAGGGGGAGTGTTAGAATACATTGTAATGAGCAGGGACGGATTCAAGGGGGGCGAGGGGGGGCTAGACCCCCCGCAACGATCATGTCGCCCCCTTAATAGGGGTTGTTGTTCGCTAATTTTTCCTCTTAGACAACTGGCCATGGGCTGTTTCGCCCCCCCTGTCCATGTGTCATTCGTTAACGAGAAGCCATACAGGTACATGTACATCCTATTATTGGCCAAAGCCCAAAACAGCAAGTAGCATTGCAGCCCATCATAGAAGATAAATGGGCCAGTTAGTAGCAGGCTAGCAGCAGTCGTTCTCACAAAAATAAAAAGCGATCTATGTAGAGATAATGAGCCACGTACACACAGGTCGCTATAATCGCTAGGTTTCCAAACTACCTCCTGTACCTTGCCTTGCCTGATATCGGTCTTTTCGTGATTCCGTCGCATTGACGTCAAGAGAATCAGAGAAGGGAAGGGGACGGCCGCTGGTGAGCGCAGATTAGATGAGCGGCAACAAAACGAGGAAAACAGGTTCTAGTTTAATACGTACGAGCATTAGATCAGTTCTTGTTTTGTCCTTTTCAAACTGTAATCTTTCTCCCAGTTCCACTATTCGTTGATTGCTTCCATACAATTGCATGCTTTCTGATGTTCTGGCTTTGGAATTCGGTCGAACCTTTCTAAAATATATTAGGTTGAATTAGTGAGTCGATCCCATCAATTACAGGAAAATTAATGAGATTTCGTAATGTGTTATCTACCACATTGTATTAATGGTAATTATTAGTTTGTAAGATTATCTTCTGTTTCTAGAGTTGTGAATTTGTTTTTGTCATTAAGAAAAGAATTTCTAATGTATTTATAGAAATTGTTTTTGTCATGTGAATGGAATTAATAAATAAAATCGGGCATGGTTGCACACGGTGTTTCCATTGGACCAGACCCTAAAATTTTCTACCACAACATAGCAGTTGCCGATGAACTTAGTGCGAAATCTCGGCCCCCCTATGCCGAAATCCTGGCTCCGTCCCTGGTAATGAGATAGGACTAGTTGTTTGAACTAGAATCCTGTTCTATCTCTTCTTCTGTTTCTCTCCCTCGTTACCGACTCCTTATGTATTCCCGATTGGTCTCTCGATCGATCTGCTTGTAAGCCACGGCAACATCAGTATAAATATAAGTGCGGTCCGAGAAAAGGGTTTAACGCTTCCCAAATATTCTTATAAGCAGATGGGCACAGCTACCTCAGAGCGCTTCCATATAAGGTGATCAGAGTCTCAGGCGCCCCTTCACAGTGAGCGAGTAGGCCGATCCTTTGACTGTCCCCCATCTGTGTACTGTGTGCTGTGACCATGCCTTTTTTTAATTATTTTTTTGCTTACAAGAGGTCATTATTTGTCCCTGTCAGGTGCCGCTGAAGCTACTACTGACTGCTGACAGAACTTGAGTGGTGAACATTATAACAAAGTTTGGGGTCGGTTGGGGTCGATCGAGCGCAGATGGTGGCATCATGTAATACTGATGGTGGGTGCTGTAAGCCAGTTCGCCGGGTTTCTTGAGAGTTTGTTGTGCAAAGAGATAATGATGTCAGTGTGATGGTTAAACTCGCTGTGTTTTATTTTTCTGGGGCAATGATAACACTCAACACACATCTTATGTCTCTGATATGTATAAGGAACCTGGCTCTACTGACTGTCCTTGCTGTATCATGAAGTGAATCATTGACAACTTCAGCTATATGATTACAAATAGATTATGTGGCTAAAGAAGTTTAAAAATATAACTGCAGATAATTTATAGGTGCTCCAGAACGAGATTATGCAAGGAAAAAATGAGTTAGATTACATGGTTAAAATTCGAAAATGATATTGCAGATTATTTGTAGGTTCACCGGATGAATTGCCGAGTAGATAGATCAGATCCGAATGCTGCAATTGTTCTGCGGTGATACGAAAAAGGTTGCATTAGAGAATGAAATTGCAGAGTCTCTGATATATAGGAGCGGCACTGGTGAATGAAATTGCAGATTTTTTCTAGATGTTTCTGAAGGTGCCTGTGTAGGTGAGAAGAAAAATGTTGCATTAGAGAACGAAAAAAAAATTTGAAGTCTGTCAGACAACCCAAGTCTAACTGAAGAACCATTGGTGATTGGTGAACCATTTGTGTGGTTTCACTGCCACTAACAGTATTGTGAACTGAACTGTAAATAATAGTTTCAGATATGTGATTACAAAGTAGATTATGGGGTTAAAGAAGATCAAAAAATATTGCAGATTATTTCCGATTGTATAGACAGAAAATTATGTGGGAAAAAAAGTTCTTTTGTGTCTGTCAGACAACCACTGGGCCACCCTGCACAGGCCAGAGAGCCCTGGAAGGAACGATCCTCTACAGCCGTCGGATCCATCCATCAGATGCATCCTGGCCGTTAATCACGCTCTGGCCCAGTGGTCAGAGTGCATCAACCAGACTGAAGTGCTTGCCTCCTTATTGGTAAAGGATGCAGCGGTACGAGCCTATAGAACAGATCCTGTTCAAGTAAGGTCGTGCTACCAACTGCAGCGCCGCGCCTTATAAACTGGTTCTGCTCACCGTAAACTACCGAGGTGCGACTAATTTATGGCAAGCAACGCTGCGGGCTGCAGCGCAGCGCTTCCTCCTGGTGGATGTCTCGGCCCGTGAAGTTGGGCCGGAGAATAAACGCAACCCAGCCCATCTAAGAAATACCCGTCTCTGCCGTTGCTTTCCTTTTCGACTTCATCAATAATGAAAAAAATTCGCTCAGGGAGCTCCGCCGATCTTGCAGCAGCAATATGACCGGAGCAGGAGAAGATGACGGCGAAGTAGCTCCTCCTCCTCCCTCTCCTCTAGCCCAGAAAGTAAGCAGCAGCATGGGCGTTCCTGGGTGGATCAATCGATTGTGAAATCTCTTTCCCCCTTAACCCGCCGCTCCTCCCTCCCTGTAGCCCATGGACGATGCGGCGGCGGAGCACCGCCACGGCGTCGGCGATGAGCCGTCCTTCCGGATGGAGAACCTTCCTGGGTAACTGCCATTCCGCCAGTCCCTCTTCACAGCAGGAGGTAAAAAATATTTGCTTAAGCATTTCACTGTTACCCTAAGGATCTAACCAGTGCGTGAAAATTAGTCCTTGATGTGATTCCTATGGTGATCTCCACGGATCTGAACCTCTGGGGCAAACAAAAAAAACTGGTGTTTTATGGCTTTGGGGGCAGGGGCAGGGAGCTTAGATTATGGTCCAATTCATGTCTTTTACTTTTTCAGTGAGCCTCACTTTTAAGGTTTATTGCTCAAGTTGTTTGCTACACCAACAGGGAGGGCACCTATCGACTTGCTTGAGTTGTTGGAGAAAGGAAAATCGTCAAATTACTTGCTGCCGAATGAGCCTCTACACCACACACTTCTTTGGATAAAAGGCGCAACAGCCACCTATTTTTGTTACTGAAATCGTTTCGGCTTCGGTAAGACGGTAACACCACATTTGGGTTCCAGCATTCAAATCAGACTGCACAAGCCGTGAACTGACAGCGCCAGACGCACGGCCAAAAATCGACACTAAGAAAACCGGCAAACTAAAGGCTTCATCAGGACACCGCAGACATACATACATCCTGACGCGGTGACGCCCTCAGCCTGCTTCCGGTCTTCTGACCACCGGCCTACTGCAGCCGTGCTGGCTAGAGAAATCTTCAGACGCCACCGGGGACAGCTTGCAGGGCCGCCCGCCGAATGTGTTTCCTGTGTTCGTTCTTCAAGAAGCCGGCTCATAGACTCATAGTAGGATCTATTGGAAGAATACCTCAATAACATGCTTCACTCCTCGTTTCCCAAATAGCCCAAATGAACAGGGTCAGGCACACAACCCCTACTGCTAAGTTGCAAAATCCAAGAAGTACGTTAATGATAAAGTGAAAGTAGTAACAGAATTGCACTGAAATGAACAATAGACTACACTCCACGTGTACTTGGCACCACTACAAAACACCCATTTGAAACTACACTACAAAATGTTGCAAAGAAGGCTGCAAAACACCCATTGAAACCACACTACAAAAAGTTGCAATCTGCATCTGGTCTGATTTCTCTTGTACGCACTTTCAGGTCATTGTGTGTTTTTATTTCAGTAATTAGTGGCTATCGCTTGCCTACCAGTTAGTTTTAGTTAAAGTTCAGCCCGACTAAAAATTCAGGCTCTTTCTTGTCGCGGGAGATTCAGCCTGTTGAAGTTGGAAAAATGCTCTGGACGTTCCACTGTAATCTGTGTTTTTATGGCCCCGGTGATCTGGATTATCACACCGATGAACAACCCATTGATGATTTTCTCAAAGTAAAACGAGCTAAGTGCCTTGAGGCTGTAAATTGGGTTATTCAATGGCATAGTGTGGTAGGTATTGATAAGTTATGCATCAGGTGTGGCTTGCACAAAGAGGACTTTGATCGTCTTGACAGGTGGATTGGCTTTGCCGCTTCATCAAAAACAAAGCAATGATCATAGTTTTTGACCCGAAGAAACTTATTCGCCATCTGAAGAAGTTCATGTCCATCACTTTCGTCTTGAAGCCTCGGGTGTTCAAGGCAGATCCTGTGTGTATTTCTTGTTTCTCGCTGCTGTTTCTATAAAGCTACACTCAGGTATATATGGCTTTAAAGTACTCAGAAGACTTTCTAGCAAACTGTTCAGCAATTTAAGTATACCACGCTAACTTGAGTACTTGACAAACTTCGACATTTACTAATTGACAGAATGAATGTTGAGATGGTTGAGTTTCATGCTGCTGATCTTTGCGCATTTTGAGTGGGAAGGACAAGAGATCCCTATAGTACTTCATGGGTGCTCCAAATTAGAGAAGGCTACGATAATGTTCAGAGGCAGCAAAGGACTGGCCCCTGTATTCACTTTAGTTCCGAGCATTTTGCCAGTGAAGGTACTAACTTTGCAAGCTTATATAGTTGATATGAACAGGTTACCTGGTGTATTTATTTATTCATTCATTTTTGTTTGCGTACATTTTAGTTCTTGAAACTGGGTTTTAAAGTCATTTTATTTGTCCTTGTCATGTTTCAGTTGCAAAATCTGACAACAAGACCACATGGCACGTTTATGCATTTGAGGCACATGACCTGTCAATTAACTGTCTTCTCTAGGCAGCCAAACGCCGACAACAGAATTCTTCAACTTGCCCGCTGCTTGGATATTTCGCCCCGACTGGAGACGTTGTATTTGGATGTGAGTGCCATTTTGTCAGTTCAGATAAACAGATACATGGATCTCAAGTATACTGCTGCTGCATCATTGCATCATTCTTCAGGAAAGACCTGTACTTGGACCGACTGATCTCAAACTTTGAAATGCAGATGGTATATCTGAACCTCGAGGGCGGTGGGAGCGATGATGTTCGTATACATGGGTCTCCCACATGCGTCACCATGATCATCTCAAGACGGTCTGCATTGCTCAGGTCGCGGCTGGTATGTTTCCCATCCAGGATCATGGCATCTAGCGTGCTGCGCCGGAGGTCAGCAGATGGGCATAGCTTACCCTGGGGCGCTTCGGTAAGGTGATCACCATCTTAGGTGCCCCTTCACAGCGAGCGATTAAGCCGATCCTTTGACTGTCCCCATATGTGTAGTATGTGCTATGACCATGCCATCTTCTTATTTTCAACTTACAAGAGGTTATTAATTGTACCCGTCAGGTGCCGCTGGAGCTACTTCCTAACTGATGAAAGAACTTGAGTGGTGAATGCTCAAACAAAGTTTGGCATCCACCGATCGCTGGTGGTGGTGTCATATATTCATATGTAATACTGATGATGCTGGGTGCTGTACTTGAGAGTTTCTTGTGCAAAGAGATAATGATGTCAGTGTGATGGTTAAACTCGCTGTGTTTTATTTTTCTGGGGCAACGATAACACTCAACACACATCTTAAGTCTCTGAGATATAGAAGGAACCTGGCTCTACTGACTGTTCTTGCTGTATCATGAACCACTTGTCTGGCTCTACGGAATGTCCTTGCTGTATCATGAAGTGAATCACTGATAACTTCAGCTATATGATTACCAAATAGATTATGTGTTTGGAAAAGCTAAAAAATGAATCAGATGTGTGACTGTAAATAGATTTTTGAGTTTAAAGAAGTTCAAAAATATAACTGCAGATTATTTCTGATATAATACATAGAAGGAAATTCTGTAGGCAAAAAAATAAAAAGAATTTTTTGAGTCTGTCAGACAACCACTGGGCCACCCTGCCCAGGTGTGAGACTGGAAGGAACGATCCTCTACAGCCGTCGGATCCATCCATCAGACGAATCCTGGCCGTTAATCACGCTCTGGCACAGTGGTCAGAATGCATCAACCAGACTGAAGTGCTTGCCTCCTTATTGGTAAAGGATGCAACGGTACGAGCCTATAGAACAGATCCTGTTCAAGTAAGGTCGTGCTACCGTTGGCAGCGCCTCGCCTTATAAACTGGTTCTGCGCGCCGTAAACTTCCGAGGTGGGACTAATGTGTGGCAACTGGCAAGCAACGCTGCAGCGCAGCGCTTCCAGTGGGAGACGAGAAGGACTCGTGGCTCGGCCCGTGAAGTTGCGCTGGAGAATAAACAGAGCCCGGCCCATCTAAGAAATACATGTCTCTCATTGCTTTCCTCTTTTGTTTTCCATCTGTTGCATCGGCTTTATTTTCCTTTTTGTTCAACACATCTGTTAAAATGCTCAGATTAAAAATAAATAAATAACATCTGTTAAAATGCTGGCTTGTTTATCACTTCTTGTATTCTTTTGCTGGTTCTTAATTACTCCTCCGTTCTATATTATTTGAATTGAAGGTTCTAAATTTTTCAAAAGTTCTCGTCTAGAAAGAGAAAAAATGCCAACGCTGCTACACTGGTTCTGTGCAAAACAAATTTATTTGAACTGAAGCTTCTAAAATTTTGAAAGTTCTAGTCTAGAAAAAAATGCCAACGCTGTTACACTCATTATGTGCACGTGCACACACCACTTTGTAGGTGACCTGTACAAATTCTAGTCAATTTCTACTTTGTTTAAATGAATTATTTTTTAAATTTTTTAAATGAACTCTAAACTGTTTTTTTCAGGAAATTCTAACTAATTTCTCTGGAATTTAGTTGTACAAGTTACCTTGTGAAGTAGATGAGGTAGCATGATACCGACGATGGCGGCACCGGTCAAGAACAACATCAAATAATTATATCCTTTCTATCCATGGGCATGCAAGCTTTTTGTGATGAAACCACACTATGGATTCCTTTTTGTAGTGAAACCACACCATGGACTTCTCCCTTCACTCTTTTCATTTGGGATTCGTGGGTATATCCATCAAATAAGAAGAAGATAATTGCCCATTTAATCTTTGAAAAAAAACAGGAACTGGTACATCATGCCCATAAGGCAAGGCACCTAGCCGATCTGGCTACCCATAAAGACCACACACCATTGAAGAGGAGGAACTTTGTCGAGTCATTACCTCTCCCCGAGCAAGCGGCCTTGATTTTACTACAAATGGCCAACAACGGGCCTTCATCGTGGATCTTTCATCAAACCCGGAACAATAGTGGAGGCGAACTTGGATGCATAGATAGATGGACGAATGATCTACCCACACAGCCTATGCAAACAATCAGCGAGACACGTCGAGGATTAGGTGGCTCCAACTTTGGAAACAACCTCTCTCACAAGAGAGAGAATCACACCTTGTATCAACAACGTTGTACATGGCCATCGAAGTTGCCAAGCATTGAACCAACCTATTACATGGCCAGATATGGCGCCCTGTCACTGTCGCACTGCCGACCAGAAAGCCACCTTGACCGGGAGCACCCCACCACGCCGAGACAGAGCATCCAAATCCACATTGACGGAGCAGCCATGAGTCGGGCATACAACCACAAGACTCTTGATCTTGATGATCACTTCCTTGAGTTTGACTTCTGTTGCGCCTCACTGATTCACTATGACGCTAGGGCCAGTCCCTCTTTAATCGCCGGGGGTTATCTCCATGATCATGTGGAATTTGGACCCCTTGACCCACAAATACACAATTCCGTTACAATTTTTATGTATCAATTATTACAATTTTTATGTTTGATCATCCATGATCATAGATGACTCTGCCTCGATTTGAATGTGACATCATGAATATGTGAAAGGATTCATCATTCAAACGCGAAGTTTCCAACTCTTCACGCCAGCCGCCCCTCCTCCTTCCCTTCCTCGCCGCCGTCTGAGGCAGCCGCCGGGCAAGCCCGTGGCGCCAAGGATGGTGGCGGCGGGGCCTCGGTTGCCCTGCCTCTGCGTTGGGAACCCCTGATCTGCAGCGGCGGCTCCATTGACAAGGCACGGCCGGCTAGCAGCCGTGCGGGCGGTGGATCTGGCGTCCCGGCCGCGCGGGCGGCGGGATCCAGTGGTCGTTGGCGGCCGGCGGCGGTCGGTGCGCGCGATCTGGCGCCTCTCCTCCTCCCCTATTCGTCGTGCAGGCCAGCCTGGTCAGGTCACGCTTCCTCTTGGTCGCCGATTCTGTACATGAGGCGCTGTTGGTGGCAGGGATCTAGTTCGGGCGAAATACCTGGCCGACCGCACCAACGGCGATGCCTGAGGGCACCGTTACCCTCCTTGGAGGCATCGGTATGGACTGATCTCTTCACTTCCCCTTCCCCTAGGTCTCCCGGGCGAAAGCCCTAACATTGTTGGGCGGCGGCAGTGCTCACGGCACCGTTCCCTTCTTGAAGGCGCCGCTTTGGGAACCTTGGGGTTGGGTGGCGCTTTGTGGGTGGTGGGCGACGGCGGTGGTGCGGCCCTATCCTAGCATGGATTTATGTTTGTTGCTTGGAGATGGACTCGCGTAGGTGGAGGTCGTCGTCTGGCGGCATGGTGGCGTCAATGGCGGAGGACCTGCCAAGGCTCGCGTAGGTGGAGATCGTCGTTTTGGCGTCGTGGTGGCGTCGATGGCGGAGGACCTGCCAAGGTTGTCACCTCAATTTGCTCTGAAGATGGACTAGTGGAAGATGACAGCGACGACACATGTGAGTGTGTTGGACTGGTTTGAGCCCCGGACCCGCCAGATGACTCGGTCGGGACCTCCGGCTTTAGATGTTAGGCTTAGGTGAGAGGTCTGGGTATGTGGCTCAGTTTGCACCCCTTCATCATTTGAATAGGAGTAGCGGCAGATGTTGCCAAGATGGCGGATTCAGGCATATTATTGTTCTACTTTGTAAGGTCTTTGAGAATAATCAATAAAATAACCGCATGCATCTCCCAGATGCAGAGGCCGGGGGGTCATCCTCCTTTTCTAAAAAAAATCGCTTACAACTACTAAAAGAGAAGGTCAAGCTTTTCCCTTGCCTTGCGGGATATCTAGGTAGAAAATAGGGCCTTGTTCGGTAGATCCCGAGCTGTCAACTCCTCTAACTCCACGGTCGCGAAGTGAAGATTAAGAAGTTGGCTGCCAGCATAGTGCAAGTTCGAGGGAGTTAGGGAAGCTGGCCATCTAGATCTCCCATTTTCACGAGCTAGAGTTGGGATATCGCGGGGTGGGATATTGCCACCGCCAAGTGAATCATGTCTTGGTACTGGTTCGAGCGCACCACCCCAGCCAATGACTTGTCCCCTCCTCCTCCCCCCCACACTAGTCATCCCCGACCTTAGATGCCATGAGCACCCGACGGCGTGGAGACCGGCCACCTCCCTCCCCATTCACCGCAACCCACTCTATACCGCCGCCATCACCCTCCGTCGATGCCCTCCCGGCCAGTGTCAGGACTTCACCAACATCCTCGACCTCCCTGGACATCCGAGCTCGTCCCCGACATCCCCGACCATTGGAGCACGTTCCCCACTGTGCTAGCTCTTCAGCCGGAGATGAGCCACATTGAAGGAAATAGGATGTCAGTCTGAGCGGCGATTGAGTGAGAATCTCTCCTGCCGAATGGTTTTCAACTCCAGTCTTTTATGGTTAAAAATTGACGCTAGAAGCTGGACTGGATTGTCAAACACGCCCTAAACGTACACTTCAACATGACTTTTAGTACTCCATCCGTTTCAAAATGTAAAGTGTGTTATTTTTCACAAAGTCAGATAGTTTTATTTCCGATCAAGTTTACAATAGATCAAAGGCGGATGACTTTCCCTTGATTTTTTTTACAAAAGATCAATATCCATACAATATACCAGACAAACGAAATGTAAAAACACATTTTTGGTGGATCTGACAGTAATTTGGTTAAGTACTAACAATACAGCAGCCATTTTTTTTTGCTGTGCTGTGAGTACTCTTTCTTTTTTTTGCTCTGTTGATTAGGCACAGCAGCCATGCCACGCGACTGTTCGTCATCGGCGTCTCCGGCGAATCGGCGGCGCACCCGCCGCCCCAGAGCTCCAGCTCCAGCTCGCTCCCCGACACCTCCGGCCGATGCCTCGCTCCCCGCGCGCGGTGTTAGCGCCGAGGTGTCCGGCTCCTCCCCTACGCACACCAAAAAAAAAAAAATTGGCCAACGCCCGCCTACCTCCTCTCCCTCCATCGGCGCCCCCTTGCTAAAATTGGCGCACCGGGCTAAGTACCATCGTCCGTCGTGCATGCGCGCGCGGCTGCCGAAGCTGGACCGCGGGCGCGGCGGGGCGGGGCGGGGGCCGGAGCCGGGGCGAGGGCGACGATGGCGGTCATGGGGTCCGGCACCTGGCGCAAGGCCTACGGCGCCCTCAAGGACTCCACCAAGGTTGGCCTCGCCAACTTCAACAGCGAGTACAAGGTCAGCTCCTCCGATCCCTTGCAATGGTTGCCGCATACTCATATGTGTTCGTCTGATTATCCTGCATCCCATTCCTCCTGTATCTGTCTGATTATCCTGCAAATTGACACATCAATTGCTAATGCGCCCCAGAAATTTCTGATCTTTGCAGGATCTGGATATCGCCATCGTGAAGGCGACGAACCACATGGAGTGCCCGCCCAAGGAGCGGCACTTCAGGAGTGAGTGGTTTCCCCTTCCTGACCATGCAATGCAGCATCCATGCGGCCTTGGTAAAATCTTTTTGCCGGATGCAGGGATAATGTTTGCGAACTCGGCAAATCGCCCGCGGGCCGACGTCGCCTACTCCATATGTACATTGGCCCGGAGATTGTCCAAGACCAAGAATTGGATAGTGGGTCTTGTTCCTCACTTGTTTGTTTATCTATGCCGATTGATGGTCCTTGATTCAGTCATCTCCATCCCTTCTCTCTTGGTTCTCCTAATTTTCCTTTCTGTCCATTGTGAGATGCATGAACAACAACTAGCAAGGAGTATTCATTTGGTGCATCGAAAAGGGCGTGCATTGACTAGTAATGTTTGCTACAGGTTGCGCTTAAAACATTGATAGTGATACATAGGTTACTGAGAGAAGGCGACGGGTCATTCAAAGATGACTTCCTGAGCTATTCATACAGAGGAAACATTTTGCAGCTTCCAAATTTCAGGGACGACTCGAGCCCATTAGGTTTGTTCTATCGCGCGTCATTCTGAGCTGCAGCAACCAACGAAAGCTCCCGCTCTTCTATTTCGGTATCTGATGCGACGCTCTCCTCCACCCCCTTTTGTCAGCATGGGATTCCTCTGCTTGGGTTCGCCTGTATGCATTCTACCTACATGAACGTGTCGAATGCTTTGGGGTTCTAAAATACGACGTCGAAGCCGATCGTCTGGTGAAATTACCCCAGGCTTCTGGCAAGGTAAACACTGATTTCTCATACAGTCCCAACAGTCAACACCCATTATGGTTTTGCTGATTTGGTTGTCATGACTGTAATGTTGGAGTGTTGGCACATTTACCCCAGGCACACAGTAGAACAAGAACCCTTCCATGTGAAGATCTTTTAGATCAGTTGCCTGCATTGCAGAAACTACTACAACGGCTTATTTCTTGCCAGGTTTGATTATAGGAAGACCGCACTTCTTTGATACCATTCTTTCCTCTTGTTCATCTTCTTCACTGTCGCAGCCTGAAGGTACAGCCTGCACCAATCACCTTGTACAATATGCATTAGCCCTTGTAAGTACCAAATTTGTTATGCTTTTCTCCTTTTAGTTCACAAATAGAATGTATTTCCTATTGATCGTATGGATGTTTTATGGGCCTCAGGTTTTGAAGGAGAGCTTCAAAATATACTGTTCGATAAATGACGGCATCATCAATCTTGTTGATATGGTACTCTATACAATTCTTCTGAATGTCATCCTACGTGTTCCGTGTATGCCCATAATCAATTTGTGAACATAAGTTCAGTTCTTTTTCTCTTGTCTGGATAGTATTTTGATATGGCAAAAATGGATGCTATCAAGGCCCTTGAAATTTATAAAAGAGCTGGCCAGCAGGTACAGAAAGTCAGGTTTTTTTTTCTTCTTCTTCTTCTCCTTCCATATTGTTGGTAAACTAACCAGTTCATGTCACTCCATGATTTGATTTTGCCTATTTCACAGGCAGAAAAGCTTTCTGCGTATTATGACTACTGCAAAAATCTTGAGCTCGCCAAGACTTTCCAGTTTCCTACTTTGAGGCAGGTGTGCTTATTCATCCATTCAATATTCATCAATGTCTTAAGAGAATACAGAGGGAATATTTATGTAT
Source organism: Triticum urartu (assembly GCF_003073215.2). NCBI lineage: Eukaryota > Viridiplantae > Streptophyta > Magnoliopsida > Poales > Poaceae > Triticum > Triticum urartu. Next base: position 662,175,168 of record NC_053028.1, on the reverse strand, counting down.
ATAGCAGTCAATAGCTCCCAATTGGCCATGACCTATAGTCGTATTCACAACTATTATTTTCTTGGATACTCCTGATTATACATGTCAATCAATTCATGTGCACTAAATCTCTGGGTGCGAGGATTTAGACATATAGTGATATATGTTGATGGGTTACTGATATGCAGCCACCTTCTTCATTCCTTGCAACTATGGAAGAGTACATCAGAGAAGCACCCAGTGTCAGCATCACGAGAAAGAGTGTGGTGAGTGCGTTCATTGTCAGTAAAATTGCAAGCAAAAAGGAAATCAAGACACTCAACATAAATCCACTATTGTTCTGTTAATTCTTGCTGTTGCTAGCAGAGTTCACCTAGTGACCACGAAGATGAAGCTCCACAGGAAACCGAGAAACCGGTTGAAGAGGAGAAAGAAGAGCCAGCGGAAGCTGCACCTGAAGAAGAGCCACCATATACCACTCTCTCAGAAGAAGATGAACCCCCACCATTGCCGCCAACCACTGGGGATCTATTAGTAACTCCGATCCACTATGTTCTGCCTTCATGCCAAATTAGTGCCTGCTTCTTTGAATCTTACACACTTGCTCCTATGCCGCTCGCAGAACTTGGATGAAGAATTGCACCCCATGATTGCAAACCTTGAACAAAGCAACGCACTTGCTCTTGCCATCGTGGAACCAGGTATGTACTGGATGTAATCAGCAAAACCACAAGTAGCAATTATGTTGTGATCCAATAAGTTTCATCTGCATTGGTGCTATTTTATGTTTCTAGAATGTTTATAATGTTTAAGGTTGTATCTGCTGCTAAATACCACATCATGACGTCGTGAGTAATGTAGGGAGTGAGAACAATGCCTCGGCCCCTCTAGACTTGTTTGCCGTTGACAAAGCTGGGTGGGAATTGGCACTGGTCGCTGCCCAGAGTAACCACACAAGCCAACCAGCTGTCAGCCAAGTGGTATGTATATGTTGCTATATCTTTAGATTCAATCTCTGCATAAGATTTTACACAGCTCACTAGTTGGCTCAGTTTGCATTTGTTGAGTTGTGATATGCTGAGCTGCAGAATCTAGTTAATTACGGGCAATTTTATCAATTCTCGTGATATTCTTCTGTTACATTCAAATTAGTAAAAAAAAACTTTCAATCCCCAAAGAACAGAAATTTCTCAAATTAGTATTCAATCCCCAAAATCAGAAACAAAAGAAGTGCTTTTGAAAAGGTACCACAATGCCGAACACAGCATATAACTGCATGCAATTTTGCTGATTCATCTGCATTTGCTCAGCAAGCCGGAGGGTTCGACAAGCTGCTGCTAGACAGCCTATACGAAGACGATGTGAGGAGGCAGCAAATCGCCAGTGTGACCTACAACGGCGGCGTCACGGTGAACCCATTTGACCCCAATGACCCGTTTGCCATGTCCAACAGCTTCGCGCCGCCATCGAATGTGCAGTTCGCCATGATGGGGCAGCAGCAGTACTACCAGGCACAGCAGCATGGCTACTTCCAGGTGCAGCAGCAGCAACAACATCAGATGGTGGCGATGCCGCCACAGACATACCAGCAGCAGCAGGCTCAGTACGCCGTGAATGCCGGATTATCCAACCCGTTCGGAGATCCGTTCAGTGCTCTCGTCACGACGGCAAATCCGCCAAAGCAAAACAATCAGATTTAGCCTGAATTGCGCAATCTTTGCTGTATCTTACTCTAATTTCGGTCAGTCGTATACCATTCTTCTAATTCTGAGGAGCAACTTGTATAGTTTGAACTTTGTAGATACTGTAAACCTTATGGAAATTGTGTAACATGTTTGGGAGATGATACAATCATTTGAATGCCATGACACAATTTCCACTATCGAACACATGTCTGCAAACACATGAGCATATTTAACATCATCATCACACAACCTAGAAAAATCACCAGTAACTGAAACTGTTCAATTCACCCAAAAAGTCAGGCAGTAGCACAAGAGATGGTGACCACAGTACTACTGATCTCAATATTGATGAGTGTTGCACATGACAAGAAAAGGTTACACGAATTCAGTTAAGTTCTTATTTCCTCATGAAAGGGCATGAATTCATGTGTTCTACATATGTACAGTAGCAGAAACCCATAGATAGGTAATAATAAAAACATAAAACAGACAGGTCTTTCTTGATCCCCCACTTCACCCAGTGCGATGAAACTAGCGGTTCCAGTTCAGTCCTCTTCAGCTAGATCTGCATCCTCTACCAATCCCTCCACCTCCTCATCCGGGAAGCGTCCTGCATAAGGATTAATCCAGGTTTTAGTAAGGATGCAGGTGCAAGAACACAGTGTGTGATCAATTGATAAATGTTTTGTTTTGATGACAAGATGAGAACTAGAGATGAAATGCACTTGACTTATGCTTTGTTAATTTTATCGCACTAATCACTTCGATCACTAAGCCCGGAAGAATCGAATTTTACGGTAAATTGCTAAACAGGGCCACATGAGCTTGTATCGCAGAGCAAGACTAGTTTCTAAATCGTAGTGGATTCCACCGGCTGTCCTTGCGCTGCAAATAGGTGCCTATTCTGGGGCGTTTCGGGAATTATTTATTGATTTATTTATTTTTAATTGTTACTTGGAGAGGGGGAATGAAATGGGGGATCTGGGGCGGGACGGCCGCTCACCGTCGACGAAGTAGGCGGAGCAGGGGTATCCGCGGGAGGAGGAGGCGACGGCGCGGGCCTCGTCGTCGGAGAGCGGGGGCGGGAGCACCCCGATCCCGCCGCCGCGGGTGACGAGCTCGAGCAGGCCGAGGGCGGCCCCCGCGGGGCGGGGCGGCGCGTAGTAGGAGGTGCCGGGCCGGAAGGGCGCCCACTCGGGCTCGGACATGCGGGCCATGGCGCCGTCGATGGCCTCCTCGAGGCGCCGCTTGAGCGCGCCCGCGCCCTCCGCGGCCGCCGGCGACGCCCCCGCCGCGTCCAGCTCCAGCACCATCGCGCCCCCCGCGCCCGGGCGCCGCGTGTGGTTGGCGCGGCGGGCCACGGCCGCCGCGGGCCGGGCCCCCAGCCGCCGGGACAGGGTCGCCGCCGCCCGGGAGGAGAGCGCCCGCGCCATGCTTACCCAGACACGCGGCGGTGGTCGGAGGGGAGCTCGCCGTTCGCCGTGACCGGTGGAGACGCGCGCGTGGGTGGGGTGCGGGGTGGTCTCGCGAAGGTGGGGGGAGGGGGAGGGGGGTGGTAAATATAGCTGTCGGCCCGGGGGCCTATCCGCAAATAGGTCGGCACGGCTCCGTTCCGTCTCGGGCTGGGAACTGGTTTATTTTTTAAGACGGTTTTGCCCACCGGAAAAGACCAAACCACGGGCAAGTGGGCGTCGCCGACTGTTTCACGGTTTTGACAACTTTACCCCTGGGAATCTCTTTTTGTAAATGTAGTGATGAATTTTCTTTTGCAAAAACCTCCTATCTACTCTAAAAAAAGCTTCTTATCTATCATCAACCATCAAACATCATGATGGGACAAAGAATAAGAGAAGTGACAAAAATTACATCTATATCTATAAATCAGCTAGCGACGACTACAACACCGGAACGAGTCGAAGGCGCGCGTCATCATGGCCCCTCTCACACCGGGGCCGAGCAAACATTTTTGTAGTAGTCAGTCCGGAAGTCGTCGTGTTGAGGCATCAAAGGACCAGCACACCACAACAACAACCGCAGTTTATAAGAGAGTAGTAGATTGAAATGATCTAACTTATAAACATACGAACACAGACGAATAAAGACCGGATCTACGCAGATCAACCAAAGACAAACACCAACCAAAACACATGAGATCCGTCGAAGACTGATATGTCCATTTTGCATCATGTTTTTATATCGATATTTATTGCATTATGGGATGTTATTACACATTATGTCATAATACTTATGCCTATTCTCTCTTATTTTATAAGGTTTACATGAAGAGGGTGAATGCCGGCAGCTGGGATTCTGGGCTGAAAAAGGAGCAAATATTAGAGACCTATTCTGCGCAGCTTCAAAAGTCCTGAAACTTCACGGAAGCTATTTCCAGAATATATAAAAAATACTGAACGCAAGAAGTTCCAGAGGGGGGCCACACCCTGGCCATGAGGGTGGGGGTATCGCCATACCCCCTGGACGCGTCCCCCTGCCTCGTGGGCCCCATGGTGGCCCTCTGATGCTCATCTTCTGCTATATGGAGTCTTTCGTTGAGGAAAAAAATCATAAGCAAGCTTTCAGGACGAGACTTCGCCGCCACGAGGCGGAACCTTGGCGGAACCAATCTAGGGCTCCGGCGGAGCTGTTCTGCCGGGGACACTTTTCTCCGGGAGGGGGAAATCATCACCATCGTCAGCATCAACGATCCTCTCATCAGGAGGGGGTCAATCTCCATCAACATCTTCACCAGCACCATCTCATCTCAAACCCTAGTTCATCTCTTGTATCCAATCTTTGTATCCAAACCTCGGATTGGTACCCGTGGGTTGCTAGCAGTGTTGATTACTCCTTGTAGTTGATGCTAGTTGGTTTACTTGGTGGAAGATCATATGTTCAGATCCATTATGCATATTAATACCCCTCTGATTATGAATATGAATATGCTTTGTGAGTAGTTACGTTTGTTCCTGAGGACATGAGAGAAGTTTTGCTATTAGTAGTCATGTGAATTTGGTATCTGTTCGATATTTTGATGAGATGTATGTTGTCATCCCTCTAGTGGTGTCATGTGAACGTCGACTACATGACACTTCACCATTGTTTGGGCCTAGAGGAAGGCATTGGGAAGTAATAAGTAGATGATGGGTTGCTACAGTGGCAAAAACTTAAACCCTAGTTTATGCGTTGCTTCGTAAGGGGCTGATTTGGATCCATATGTTTCATGCTATGGTTAGGTTTACCTTAATACTTCTATTGTAGTTGCGGATGCTTACAATGAGGGTTAATCATAAGTGGGATGCTTGTCCAAGTAAGGACAACACCCAAGCACCGGTCCACCCACATATCAAATTATCAAATACCGAACGCGAATCATATGATCGTGATGAAAACCAGCTTGACGATAATTCCCATGTGTCCTCGGAAGCTCTTTACTTCATATAAGAGTTTGTCCAGGCTTGTCCTTTGCTATAAAAAGGATTGGACCATCTTGCTGCACCTTATTTACTTTTACTACTTGCTACTCGTTACAAATTATCTTATCACAAAACTATCTGTTACCGATAATTTCAGTGCTTGCAGAGAATACCTTACTGAAAACTACTTATCATTTTCTTCTGCTCCTCGTTGGGTTCGACACTCTTACTTATCAAAAAGACTAAGATAGATTCCCTACACTTGTGGGTCATCAAAGACACACCTCTACACGTCCTCTGAGGACGTGAGACGCACCGTTGGGATGGGGCTAGACGGGAAGAATATTATTCCATCTTCAGGGATCCACCGTCGCCTCACCTTTCTGAGTAGGACACAAATCCTAAACAGACTAAAAAAACATCTAAAAACAAAGTATGAGCCCTTCGCCTGGCCAGGATCCATTGCATCTCCATGGTCTTAAGCCACAGGAGACAAGGCAGGATCGGCGGCGGGCGCCGACGGCAGACGAGAAAACCCTAAACCCCGAGAGACTTTCTTTCTTAATATAGTGAATTTTAGAGAACCCTAACTTCGTGGAGACTTGTGCCAAAATACCACAATCTGAATTCTTATAAGATCATAAAGTCACATTTTTGTGCTGATGATTGTCACAAGACCCAAACTGTGCAGAAGATGTCAAAACAAACTGCCCGATCCCACTTGTCAAGCCGCGCAATGACAATTCTTCAAAAGTTTCCCTTTGTTACCATTATCTGGTGCGCGTTTAGAATAAAAACAATCATTTTTTCAAAAAAATGATACAATTCTTTGAAATTGATAAATAAAAATTGTTCAATACTTATTTTGGAAAAGCTTCATGTCATCAGGAAGAGCTATTTGAGAGAACCATCATTCTACGATTTGTCATCCAAATTTGAGCAAATTTCGATAATTTTTTTTCTAGACAGACTGAGAAAAATCAAGGAAATTACAAAAAAATGGTTAGTATTCGGTGAAAATCTAGCACATTTGCATGAGCATTTTATGAGAATCATTGTTCTAAACTTTTTTTGTCCATCACTGAATCTCGCCTAAAAATTCAAAGTCTCCATATAATTTAGAAATGTTAACGAGTTATTTATCACCGCGGCAAAAGTAACGCCTGAGAAGTGGGTCTCACCGGTTATTTTTGATAACACATGGGATATTTGGGGTTTGTCTTGTAGCAATTTATTACTAGTAAAAATATGGTTTTATGACTAATAATAATAACTAAAAATGTGATATATTTTTTTGACGTCGATATCCACCACACATGTGGCATAATAGGCATTCACCCACACACCGTGTGTGGCATGAGCAGGGGACAGCCCACACAGGCTGTGTGTGGGCGAACAGTATAATTGTCCACACGTGTGGGCACAACTACTTTGTGCCACACGCCCAACAAGTACTACTCATCCCCATCCCGCACCTGTGGCACGAAGCAAATATGCCCACATGTCCTGACGCAGCTACATTAGATACCCGCGGGATGACGATTTAGTTGCCATCCGGGATGGCAGATGTAGTTATCCGGGATGACAAATATGATTGTAAAAGTATGACAATTCTCTCTGTTTTGGTTAACTATAGTTGCCATGTCTATTTATGATAGTTGCCACGTGTAATCAAATCATAGTTGTCGTGTGTGATTAACTACTTGTCACATATGACCAAATAATAGTTGCCATGTGTGTTACCTAGTTGCCACGTGTGGTTAATCACAATTGCCATGTATATTTATCTGATTGCCACGTACGCGCAACTGTAATTGCCGTCTAGCAAACGAATCATAGTTGCTATGTGTGTTTGTCTAGTTGTCATGTACACACAACTACAGTTGTCATCCAACAACGTATGACTGTCGTGTGTGCGAAAAGCAGTTCACCCACACACGCGTGGACTAGATGATGGCTGTGTGGGCAGAAACTAGTTCGCCCACACAGCGCAGCTGGCAACCACGTGCTGTTGGTCGTGTGGGCGACCTCTCCAATGCCCACACACCGGCATTGTCCTATGTGGCACGCGAAAACTGACTCGGTGTGTCAAGATTCGTGCAAACTTAACTGGACAGTGATCCAGACGTGTGGACGAGTTGCAATATTGCCACATGTGTGGGCGTTAGTGTTTTCGATTTTTTTCCATGGTCCATAAAGTTGGGGGTTATGTGAAATTCGCTCTCGAATAAATAAATAACGATATAAGCAAGGGGGACAGCAGAGAAACGTTCTCCACTTTGCCCCCTCGCACGCGGCCTCTGCCTTCCTTCCTTGCGCTTGCGGCGGCGGCGCGAAACCATCGGAGGACTTTTGCCGGGGGAGCGAGTTAGGGTTTGTGCCGCGGCGGCGCGCGAGGATGTCGGCGTACGACGAGGTGGAGATCGAGGACATGGAGTGGAGCGAGGAGCTGGGGGCGTACACGTACCCGTGCCCCTGCGGCGACCTCTTCCAGATCACGCTCGCCGACCTCCGCCTCGGGGAGGAGATCGCGCGCTGCCCCTCCTGCTCGCTCTTCCTCACCGTCGTCTACAACGAGGAGGACTTCGCCGACGCCAAGGAGCCCCCGCAGAAGCCGCCGGCCGCCGCGCAGCCCGTCGCCGTCGCCTGAGCGGCGCGCACCGCACCCCCCGTGGGTGGCTCGTCGGCATGGACGGTATGGCTTTTTGGGTGATTGAAGTTTTAGGAACTGGCTGCTTCCGTTGATTATTTGAAAGAACTCATTTAGCTGTGTAATTCGTGCTATGTGTTACTGTAATAAGTTTTTCCCTGTTGTCTACTGTATGATTTTGGATTCAGTAATTAACAACTATGGTGAGATTTTAGCTTTTTTGAAGCATATGGGGTGTATGTTTCAGACTTTCAGTTTGTCCAAGTGGGAACTATGATTTTGGTGCTTGGTACCATGCCAATACTACCTTAGTTTACTATCTTCATTCAGCTAGACAGCTACGAATATGAAGTGCATCTATAGAAGTCTGGAAATTTTGTTTCCTGAAAGTGCTGCGCTAGACTGATTATATATGCGCACTATTTTGATAGGTCGAGGAAGGAGTGGGGAAATTGAATGCTTGGGATTTAGTGTGCCCTGCAGATTGAATTTCCAATTCCCCACTATAGTAGGTTCTTTTTTTTTTTTGGTATTACCTCAGTAAGTCAAGTATAAATACACTGCAAAGCTGGAACTCTGATTGTAAGTGGTAGGTTGGTGGTGAGCCCCTGAGGCTTCCGCCAGCGGATTGGTTGATGAGCATAATAACTAATAGGTTCCTGTTTGGACATATGTTGGTGTGATTAACTGAGTATTAGCCTTTTAAATTGTTATTATCCCCTGGCAGATCCTGTAGAATTAGAACAACTGTTGGTCAGCAGCTTTTGGTTTGTGTGTGACAAGAAACATTAAGAACTTGAGATTTTAGTCCCGTCTCAACTGCATTTAGCTATAGTTTACCTAGGAGGCTGAGTTCACTTGAATCGGAGCCTTCTGAGAATTCATTTTTGTACTTGTCCTTATGTGTTGGATCTTTAGAGTTAATTGCAGTTCAGCTTTCCTGATTACTCATTCTCAGGGGCAATCCTGTAGGAACTGTCCTGATGCATCCACTTATTGAGAGCTTTTATGTGGACGACCTGCTGTTTATCTACGATTGCATATCGGACATAGGTTGTTGGAGATGGGAGACCATGCCAGTGTCCCTCCCATGCTTCCAATACCACTAAGAGATATGTAATCTGCCTAGTTTGATTTATACCATGAATTTCAATAGCTTTTCTCAACTAGTCTGGTCACCGCAAAATTCAGGGTTCGCAACTTCCGTTCCACCAGAATCTTTCGGTGTCATCTGCCATGATTAATCTTGCAATCATTTTGGACCGAGTTGACCTTTGCATCCACTGCTTGCAGGACGATGGGATCAGAATCATAGCTTGGAGAGGAAGAGAGAGAATCACTGCATACGCGGGAGCATCTGTACTTGTACTTGTAGAATGAGAAAAATCGCAGCATCGTATCAACTTTTGGTTGTTGAACTGAATTTATCTGTGTGTACCCACTCAGTTGTTACAAAGGCAATTTTTTGTTATCCCAGTTTTTGTAATCCCGGTGACTCTCCCATCTCATTGCTGCGCCTTGTGGAGTTGTAGTAACCTGTGATGTGGCTTGGATGAGAAGTGGCCTAAACATGCTTTTTTTTTACAGGAGTCATTAAATGATTTAAATCAATCTATCTTGCCATAGGTGTTCAGATAAACAAGCTAAACAAATGGGTGTAATGCCTGCCAGCACTGGATTCTTAATTTAGTTCCAAATAATCTGATGCGGCCACAATGGCCACCAGCAGCAGGTTCTTAGTTCCCCCAAGAATCAGATGCACATTTTTTGGTGCAGAATTTAGTAACAAAAGAAATGCCACGTAGATTGACTCATTGACATTAGGATCACAATTCACAAGGGACTCTGTTCACTAATGTACCTTTGATATCTCATGTATGTATTCTGAGAGCAATTGCTTTTGATTTAGTGAAGTATGAGTTTTGCCCAAGGGAAGCCAACATGGCAGCACATGAGGCCATGAGGTACCTAGATCAGTATCTTTTCTTTCTGAAATCATGTACCTGGGTCGATGAACCCCCCAAATTCCTCATTCAGATGCTAATGAACAATGCAACACTTATTTTTAATAAAGACACCCGAAGGGCATCTTAGATCTGATTAATATCAAGGAAAATAAAAGCTAGTGCAATGGATAGACAACTAGACTAATGAACAATGTAACACCTTTTGATAATAAATAAAAGCACCATATTTCTTTCTCTCAAAAGAATATGACATGGAAAAGGACACCGACAATTTTTTGCAAATCCATCGTTGGTAAAGAGCAGGCCAAAGAGAAGCGAGCAATAGAGAAAATGATTGTAGCTCCACTTATTTACAGCCAGCCAAGATTTGATCAAATGTACAGCCATTATTTACAGCCAGCCAAGATTTGATCAACTATACAATTATGTTTTTAATCAGGTTACTGGATCATGTACACACTACTTAGAAAAGATGTATTCTGCATCACTAGACAATTGATTTGGAGGTCTTGTCAAATGAAAGTTAAATGTGTACAAAAGAGATAGTTATACTGTACTAGTTAAGATCCAGAGCAGATAGACGTTGTACTAGTTAAACACGACATAAAAGATCACTGATCTTCTTGAGTTCCTCGAGGGCTACAAGCGCCTTGGCTTGCTCTGTGCTTCCGGGACCATTTTGCACTGATGCCGTGGGTAAATTTGGTCGAAAGTGTAGTTCAATAACCTGTTGAATAAAAGCACATTAGACAACAGATGGACACACTTATTCAGAGTGATATTCATGATCTGAGCTTTGGGTTGTAAACTTAACAACAGATACAATTCAATTTTATTATTCTGTATAGGAGACTCAACAGGGGATTTACAGATGAAATGTACTGTAAAAATGAATCCACCAGTATCTAAAATTAGCAGAATATAGATCTATAAAGCACCAACATAAAGTAGGAGCTTTAACAAAACCTTCAATTAGGTATGAGCTATATATGTCATTGACTCTTTACGAAAATAACAGTGATGTGTTGCAAAAAGTTCAGGTGGCAGTAACATACTTTAAATTTTACGATCAGCAGCTTTAGTCAAGCATGCTTACCTGAATATTTTCAACCATCGATTCGCCAAAAGACCTTAATGTTCCGACCAACTCCTTATCAGCCACCTTCAAACTTGGGCCTACGTCAGAACATATGCTATGCTCTTGATTTGGTTGATAATCCACCGATTCAAATGTTCGATCTGTAATTGCTGCTTCATCAGTCTTACCATCACCCTGACAGGGTTCATCAGTCTTATCATTATGCACAGACAGTGTATCTGGCTCATTAACCACCTTGGCGCCATGGGAAACACATGGTTCTTCCTCATGACGGGTATCATGGTCATGATCAGTACGACGCCGAAAGGATGGAGGCCTATTCCTTGATAAATACTCACGAGCTCCATCAATACGATCTCTAATTTTGGCAGAAGTTGTATGGTAACCATCATGCGGGCCTGCCTCACATAGACTGTTTGAGGTACTTCTAACGATCTCTGCAGTACCTTGACCAACACAATCCTTTTGGTGTACTATAGGCATGGTTGGTAAACTGTTTATCAATTTGACAGGAACTATATCAGTGGTGTTCAGTTCATCAACAATAGGCTCAGGCTGGCTAGTTGAAGTCGAATTGCTGTTATCAACATTGGCACCCTTTGTTCTAGAAACATTTGATTCGGTGTTGGACACGCTTCTTCTTAAAAATCCCCTTCCTTTTATCCTAACAGTTGAACCACCACTTCGTTTGTCTCCTGACATCTGAAGCATCTTCCATGTCTCTTCCCAATAATTGGGTGGAGTCAAGGGAGATTTTCCTGTCAGGGGAGACAACGGAAGATTTGCTTCTAGAGCTAACGACTGCAATAACTTGGCCTTCTCAATCAAGTTCTTCAAGTCAATATCTTGAGGAAAATTTAATAATCTCACCAGGCAAGAAGTCGCATGCTCACTTCCCAGCAAGGAGGATCTGAGATGAAGCATCATTGAGACTGCCATTGACAAAATCAGGGCACCACGGGGAGAACATAAAACCTTAAACTGATAGTCTCCCCGATTTTTTATGTCTGTACAATATGAATGGTTTGGAGAAGAGAAGATTTCATCCCAAATAAACAGAAGATTGTCGAGTGTAAATTCACGACCAAATAGGACTCGAAGCCATCGGAGTGCAAAGTACTGAGGTTCTACTCCCAACTCCACAAGATGACTGTGAAGAGAGGAATCCACACTAGCAAGCAAGTGATATATGGCAGCTGATGCCTCCCTTACAGGTGTTAAACCCATGCTTGATTCTGATGCAGGACTGAGAGAATAGAAATCGGTAATAGCAACCACACCTTGTGCACCATTCATCAACCCGTTCATCAAATTCTCAAACATACAATAGGCATCATGCTCCATGAACTTTTCAGATAAAATGATACCTAGCTCACCCTCTGCTCCATATGCATCATTTATCAAGAGGAGGTCCCTAGTATCAGCATCAAGCTCGTCCAAACTTCTAATTTTAGCTGCACCACCCTCAGAATTGTTAGCCCTGTCACTCCTGTTCAGCAAAAACCTATCTGGAAATGTCTGGCCATCAAAATCGTCACCAAGAAGCTCTTCATGAAGCTCCTTAACTTGTTTAAAGTGCTGCACATCAATGTGAAGGACATAGAACAGAGGAGCTAGGAGTTCATGCATTCCTGTAAGTGAGAAGTGATTTCTGTTGTCAATTGTGCAACAAAAATAGATGGGTATTAGTGCAATTAGGAGGTAACATGAGGAATCCCTAGTAAGTTAAAACATTATGTAGCAGCTAAAATAGCATGCTGAGTTACACATGTGGGAAAGATGTGCACCTACACAATTATTACCTATATGGCAAAAATAATGCTACTCAATTTAATAAACAAACTTAAGTTCAATGTGCTTATGTCATGGAATCTACCAGTAATTACATCATCAATTGCCATCAATATATTACAGATATCTAAGAAACAGTTTGTGGTTGTAAAATATCTTGAAAAGAATGGCTCAGCATTAAATTTACTCCCTCCGTACCAAACTACAAGATGTTTTTTTGGTTTTGCATAGGGCATAAAAAACGTCTTATATTTTGTTACGGAGGGAGTAATAAATAAGAGCCCTGTGAAACCAATTCTCTTAGGCATAACATATTGTAGGCTCTGCAGCCTTAGTTAGATTCCACAATGTTAGGCCATATGAGAAGTGCACAATAGCTGAATACGCACCGACGACTTACCTTGTTTATATCCAAACTCTGGGTATCTAAGGCTCCATACTAGCAGTATGCGTTCAAGCATGGACTGACATGTGGTTGTTTGGAAAAATTCTCCCAATTCAGGATAGAGTCGGGACAGGTCTTGGTTCAGCATTTTCTCTAGTTCTGCATTCCTGAAATATTGACCCCAAGTGCTTTCTGCATTCATGGTGTACAAAATGATTAGAAGAAGAAAAAAAGAGCTGATGCAATGCAACTGAATGTCTTCATGCTATTCATGAAAAATGCAGAGAACGCGTGAAGGATATATCTTCCTTGTATTGCCGAGGATACATGTGGAACCAAGAAAATGAATAACTGCTGAGAAAAATAACAGCATGTTATGTTGGTTGTAACCAGTCTATTATCAGCTGAGGGCTTGCGGTGAGACATGGTTGTTGGCTACTCAGAAAAAAAGGGCTATCTGAACTAACACGTTACCACTTTATCATCCTGATCCCACCCTGCCTCCCCTGAGTCATCTAGCACCAACCATTTAGCCAGAGAGATGGTGACAGATCATCATCAATTTTATCAGTAACCATTGTGGTGTGAGCAAGGTGCTCCAGAGTATCTGATGTAACAGCCTAAATCTACAAGAATTTCAGTGGAAGCTCGGTGCCGCAAGCAACGTCAAGTTGAGGAAAAGCTTACCCACCTGGGTTCTGTGACAGTGGGTTCTCCACAACAAGATTAGGAGCACCGTCTTCGTCCTTGGAGAGATGGGGATCTATCAGCAGCCGCCGCCGCAAATTAGCGTATCTACAACAACAAACATCAGTTGCAGGCCAGGAGTCAAAACCCTCGAAGCTAACAGACTTGCACATTCCCCCCCTATGATAACAACTGATTTACAAATTCCTTGCAACAATAACTAGGTAAATGAATGCTCAGAGAAATGTAACTCCTCGCGATGATTAGCACGCATAAAGCCTATATATGCACGTAGCTTCACTACAGTCCAGCATCATGACGGCGAGTTAATTAACATTGAGCCGAATCAAACACTGAGACAGGATAGCAATAGTCCATTGACTCCATTCCCAGAAAGACCGGGGCGATGCCTGAATTTTGATCTTCTTTTTCTTCATGCGCGCCGATCAAAGCAGAAGATTCGGTTGGTTGATCTGACGACACGGGCGCCATAAAACAGAAGCGGCAACTCTCCGCGTAGCTCTCAGCGTTTCAAGAAACGGAGCCTTCCGCCGGCCGGGACCGGAAGCATTGCGAGAAACGGGGAGGGGGGGCTGACCTGCGGCGGGAGTCGGCGGCGGCGCGGCGGAGCTCGGTGGTGGGGACGTCGGGGGAGCCGGGCAGGACGCCTAGATCGGCGCGCCACCGCGCGCCGCGGAGGCCCGAGAAGCGCTGGCCCGCCGGTGGCTCCGGCATTGCCGCCCACCTCGGCTCCGGCTGCACCCCCAGCCCTCCGAGCGAGCGCCCCGCGGCGAGGGGAGGGCCGGGGCGGGGGCGGGGATCGAGCGGGGAGGGGCCGGGAATTCGGATCGAGGAGGGCGGAGGGAGGGAGGGAGGAGACCTTCTTGGCCTGACCGCCCGCCCGAGGATGATGGGAAAGGGGAGGGAGCTGACAGGGGGAAAGCGAGCGAGGGAGGGAGGGAGAAAACGTCTCGGACTGGTCTGGTGTTGCAACTGTCGCTCGTATGCGCAGTGCAACGACCTTTTCCAGTTCGATCCGTTCCCTATGGCATATGCTTTTGTGCGTGGCAAATGCACTAGAATCTCTAGAACATCATCAATTCTTGCAGAATATGAACAGAATCAGTGGGGTTTTCAAAATCCCTGACTCGCAACTAACACATTGAATCACCACCGGAGCTATTACGTTTTCCCGTGTTACCTTCCGGCTACGATTAATTTACCGGATCTTTTTCACGGTTCGAAAAAAGATTGTTCAACTCTTATCGATCTTTTATGGAGGATTCGACTTGCTTTCCTTTGTACAACCACAATGTGACATGCGATGATCCATGAAGGGTTTTGATACCACATGATCCTAAGAGATCCCAGTCTCATGGCTTCCAACCCTTCTTTAGTTATAGGCTTTTGAACATATTGCCCGGCCCATTTTCTCTCAACCCCTCTTCCCCAACGGCAATACGGCATGCGCTGGATCAAGCTGTCTCATGACGAGGCGCTTGCAATGACAGCAATCTCTTAAGCGTTGTGCAGATTTGGAAAATTTTGATCTGGTTGTAACCCATCGTCAACCGCCCCTCCTTCTCCCGACGACATGGATTTGAAGGTGGTGTGGTAGCACCCATATGCAGGCGATGAGATTCTCAACCTACTTCTGATGTTTTCTCCAGCAACGCGCGATGGGATGTGGGATTTGGGGCTCTCTCAACACCTGTATCGGGCTAGTAAGAAGGCACTAGCTGGCAGAGAGGTTGCTGAGAATTGTTGAGTATATTGATTAATTATTAGAAAACATCAGTAAAAATGTCTGTGCGTTGCTACAGGCTCATAACATGATCATGATACAATATTATTGACAAGTAAATCACAAACTAACGTATTAGAATATTTATATCCCGTTGCAACGCACGAGCATTGTTCTATTACAAATTATAATGACGCAGCAAAGCGCCTGTCCGTTTCCAGTAATATTTGTTTACAGAGGGTGTATTTTTGAATAAGCATCCGGAGCAAAGGTGAACTGAGTTGTCCTTGGCGGGTACCTGCATAAAAAAGGCCACTCATTCACTCCCCCGAGACTCCCCTCACCCACACCACTCCACCGCCGTTCGCCTTTGGCCGGTTGACTCCATCCGCGCGCGGTCTCTCTCCCTGCTAGCTCTGCCTCGACCCGACGCTCGGGCCGGCGGCGCGAGCCACCCGGCCTCCTCCTCTCCGTCCCGTCGAGCTCCTCTCTCTGACCACGCGCAGCTAGACGGGCCACCGCCGAGCGCACGGCGAGGTTTCTTGGCGGCGGCGGGAAGGAGATGAGCGAGCGGAAGTTGCTTTTGCCGACTCTCTCTCCACTCTAGATGAATACCGAACTCTGGACGCCCTTTGGTTAGTTCAGATCTTTGGGCACCGGCTGGATCTGTGTTTTTGGGCACATATCCTCCTGAGCTCTCCCTCTGCTCCCTTGGTCGAACTCTTCTTCCACCTTCAGCGCAGCCCACCCCAGGTAGGCAAGCTCTTGCTTCGGCTGTACCTTGATGTGCCGCTCATGTCATATGTACAGGAGAAAGCGGCCTGCCGTTTTTCTATTGGTTACTTCATTAGTTCTTTTTTTTTGGGTCGATTTACCAACTTGTTTTTTGATGTCACTCATCAGTATACCATGCTCATTGTTGTGGATTGGTGGTGCAATTTCGCCATGTTCTTAATTATTAGCTTGATGCTAGATCTGTCTGAATTGCTGAAGAATCATTCATTTTTAAGCTACAGCGTTACGACCAATTCCTTATTGTCTTCTGATGATACATATATCTGCTTTGTAAAGGTTAGAGTAAAGGAAATGGCAGTTTTCACCCCTAAAATACTTATCACACTGCTTTACCCAATTAAAATTGTTGTCACATTTTCACATTCGTGACACTACTAACCCTTTTTATACTACCTGCTACGTTTGAGAAATTTATCACATTTTACTCCCTAACTTTGCATTTATGAGACTAGCTACCCCTTATGCATCTGCCTACACATGCACTTACCACGTCCTGAAATTTTCTGTGGTACTAGGAGATATAGAATACAATGCTGAACGGATTACAACACACAAGTGGGGCGACATCACCATTCTCGTTCGCGTTGTTAAGACAGATTACTGATAATTTTTCCGATGACCGCATAATTGGTCATGGTGCATATGGAGTGGTTTACAAGGTATCATTGTTACTTGCTTCTTTATATTTGGGAATTCTGTTTTATCAAACAAGACGGCCGCTAGTTACAAGAGCCCATGCACGATATTAATAAGAGATCTTTAACAGGGAGTATTGGACAACGGGGAAAAGATTGCTGTGAAGAAGCTTAAATACATGCCTCCAGAATACGACAGCGATAAGCAGTTTGAGAATGAGTGCACTAACCTCATGAGAGTCCAACATCACAATATCGTGCGGTTAGTTGGCTACTGTCATGAAACACGGTGGAAAATACATTTTTGCTAGCGAGGACAAACGAGTTCTCTGCTTTGAATACTTGCTGGGTGGAAGCCTTGACAAACACGTCTCTGGTAAGATTGTGATTCACTTGTACAATATTATGGTGCAGAAAGAGAAATACTTGTTTCCCCTAATCTATGATCTATTTTAATTAATCTCTTCATTTACTTTTTGGTAATACACTTCATGTTTATGTCTGCAGACGAGTCATGCAAACTTGATTGGGACACGTGTTACAAAATAATTAAGGGAGTCTCTGAGGGTTTAAATCATCTTCATAATGATTCCGTTTTCCATTTGGACTTGAAACCAGCGAATATATTGCTGGACAGCAACATGATGACCAAAATTGGCGATTTTGGTTTATCAAGATTCTTTCCGTCAACAGAAACATACACCACAACAACATGTTATGGAACACTGTGAGTTCATACCTACCGAGAAGTAATCAACTTCTATATAATTTCCTTACAAAAGTAATTGTATTTGATACCATGCAGCGGATACATACCACCAGAACACATCAACAACCATCAAATCTCGCCAAAATATGATGTATTCAGTTTGGGTGTTATAATTATACAAATAATGGCAGGACGCAAAGGCTACAATGATCATGGAGATACTACTTCACTCAAATTCATTGAGTCTGTAAGAAAATAATTTCTGAATCGTGACCACTTGCTTTTCCATATAAAGTTACGCCATGACTTACTCTTGCTCTCTAGGGATGCAACATGTGAACATTTCGTTTCATTTTGCAGGTATGTGAGAAGTGGCAAAAAAGGGTACATGCAACGATGTGGTCACACATGTTACAAGAAGTTAAGACATGCATCGAAATAGCTTTAAGCTGTGTGGAATCTGATCGGCAGAAAAGGCCTACTATAAGCCAGATTGTCAATGTACTTAAGAGGATTGATATTGAAAAATTGTCACTTACGTGTGAGGTATTGAAAAATAAGCGATGCTTTCTTTTTCACTCTAGCCATTGCAAATTATTTTGATGAACATTTTTTTAATGAACCTTTTGGCTAAAAATAAAGCTACCCTGGTGAAAAATCTCTTTTGGTCATACTCCATCCTTTCCAAAATATGAGGTGTATTAATTTTCGGAAAAGTCACTTCTCTATGTTTGACCGAGCTTATAGAACAATCAATAACTAGAATGCCTAATCTATATTATTAGATTCGTCATGAGATATCTTTTCATATTTTATTTGGTCAAATGTAAAAACTTTTGACTTATAAAAAAACTAATACACCTTATATTTTAAAATGGAGGGAGTATTACTTTTGCATATTGTATTTGATATTAGGGTTTTACAGTATTTATATCTGTAAGTAAGTATATTATAGGATTTGTACTAATTCAGCGTAACATTTTCTCATGAGTAAATGTGGATCTCTAGCTACTGTAGCTTAGATAGGCATCTAGCCAGGTTGTGCTATAGTCCACGGGAGCAAGGTTCATTGTTTGGTTGCGAGATAGACGAGCATGTTTGACTTGGTTAGTTGAGACGTTTAACAATTAAAATTATAGATAAGACATGTGGACACCTATACGCCTTGGATGCATAGCAAAACCAGATGCTTTGTCCGTGCTTGCCCACATGAGAGAGCCAATTTGGCTCGCATCATCAGCAATCCTTTTTTTTGCATTTAAGGGCAAAAATGCCATAAAAAACTAGGACTTTTTAGCAATACCAAACAACAAGTCCTTGCCTGAGATCCAAATGCACTCTAAATCGTGTTGTTTTCATGGCCCATAAAAATTATATAAATTAGTAACCTTAATATAGAGTACTATAAATGCAAAATTCATTTATGTACATCTCCCATTAAATATTTTGTAACTAGCGCGCTAGCATTTGTTTCGTGTGCCAACTTCCAATCAATAATTGATTATCAAAATCTGATTTACGTGTCTCTTAATACATTACTGGAGTATATGACTACAAAATTTTCAAAGAGTTCTGCTACATGTATATCACTCCATTACTATTTTCTTATGATGGATGAAATCAGCTCATTAGCTGTTTTCCTTGGTGCAACCGGTGTGGTGCAGATCCCCATGGTAACAATATCATAGTACGAAGTATCGAACACATAGCTATTACTCCTAAACCTTTGCAATTTTGTTGTTTGTAGGGCCAGAGCATGCAGGCCTTGGTCCACAACCAATATACGACCTCCTCACGTAAGCATCTCATTTAAAACATTTTTTTGTCTGTTCAGAAAATATTCAAATTTCACTACGGATCAAATGAAGGGGATTCTAACCCTCATCATCTTGGATTATGTTTGGCTTCTAAGGATGCCTACTCCTCTGAGGCAACCAAGTTTCAGTGGGGATCAACGTGCCAAAAGAATGATTTTATGCAAATCAACAAAATGTGCGGGCACACACACACACAAAATAGCACTTAGTGTTGTGTCATTCAAAATTCCCAACTACAGATTTTGAAAAGATATAATTATTTGTTTTCAAATTATCAATATTACAAATGATTTTCCAGTAATATGAATTTCTAAACAAAAATACCGTAAGCTGTACATTTTTCAGGTTTATGTTTTGATAATCAAATATTTGAAATACCTTCAAAACCAAGTATTTTGTCATAGTAATTTTGTTTGAGTGAGGAATTGACTATTTTAAATGGCTTGTCCAGCGTATTGCAGTAACATAAAGAAATACTCCCTCCGTCCCATAATGTAAGACGTTTTTTGAGTAACGTCTTACATTATGGGACGGAGGGAGTACCATTCTCCTTTATCTAAAAGGTTGTGATATGTTGGTGATCTCCTCAGCTTCTATGGGGGTCCATGATGGTGGCACTAGATTTGAGTCAACACCTGACGAGGTGGGAGGGGATGATAGATCGACGCATGCAAGTATGTACCAGGAAACTGCTGAACCCATGGACTATGAATACGAGCCTATCATTAGGTAAACATATTATATCTGCCCCTTTTCCTTTTCAAGGAGTACATATCATGTGATTTTACTCACCCTATACTTGTCATTTGAATGTTCTAGGAACCCAGCGCCTAGTGCTATTGGAGGGCATGCAGATAGAGATATTTGGGAGCTTCAAATTGTGACCCAGACAAGCAAGGACAACATCCTTGACTATGGCCCGAGGAACTCAAATATAAGGTTATCTTGTGACACAAATTTGCCATTTAATATATCATGAATTAGAGCATTTTCATTTAGCATTTTTACTTGGATGTTTGGCACTACTCGTGCCAAATATGTAAGGTTGTACTTTAGAGTGTTGTCATATTTCAGTTATGGTATGCACATTATTTCAGCCCAAAAATTATTACTCCTGTTTAAAATTGATCATAATTCAGAGAGGATGTACAACTATTCAAGTTTGTTACACAAATATTATTATCACAATTAGATGATAAGTAGCTTCAGTTTCTTTTTGCAATACTTATTTGTGTAAATATATAATGGTCAAACTTTGCGTAAATGAGATGGGTAAAATTGTGAAAAATCCTATCCACATTCTGACCAAGGGAGTGAAGGAGATTTGGACTAGAGAGGAGGGTGAATATATGACTACCATTTTTAATCTTTTGTTATTTCTTTTAGAAATTGTAGAATAATAAGTTTTCTAAGTGTGCAACTAAATGAATCGCCCCGTATGACATGATACAACTAGCACAAGGAAACCACAAGATATGCAAGCTAGCAACACCAAGACGAAGTAAAGGCTTGGGAACGAAATAACTGTATGATGGAGACAAAGTTTTTATCTCGAAGTTCACCTCCTTGGAGGGGTGTTAATCTCTATTGGGAAGGGGGAGGCCAACAAAGCACCTCACGCCGCCTTGTCTCTTCCTTCTTGTCCTCGAGGCTCGGCCAACACTAGTAGTTGAGCTTGAGGTGGTCACAAAACTTCACAATTTTTCTTGGAGCACAAATCCCCAATTGGAAGCTTCCGGGCGACACCAACCGTTTAGGGGTTCCAAAGGGGTTGGCTCTTTCATTTCCCCTCGAAGGCACGAAGGCTTTAGAGCACCGGGGGAGGATCTCATCAAGCTTTGAAGATTCAAAAATGGTGAGAAGAGGGAGTTCTTTATGGCTCAAGTTGGACTCCAAGTGGGGAAGAAGGCGTGGACCATTTGTATGGTGCCACTGAATCTGCCATTTTGCTCTCTGCGAACTAGTCTATAGTTCCTCTATGGAACTTCTAGGTTGAACTCCCGCCTGAAGTTCCAGAACGTATCCGGACTGAGCTCCGGACGAATCCAGAGGCTACAGGCCTCAATCTAGAGCACCGTCTGGTTTACCAGATGAACAATCTGGTCACCCGGAAGTCCCATCCGGGACCTCCAGGTTCAGTAGGGGTCAACGTTTACGAGTCGAAGAGTCGACGAGTCGTTCCAAGGTTGAGACTCATAGACTAGTCTAGACTAGTGCTAGACTAGTCGACATAGTACTGTAGCACTGAACTTACAGTACATAACTAATAATACCTAGTAGTAGTATGTAGTATTACACTATATAAGTATACAAATACAGTATACAATTGAAACAAGCAAAGTGGAGTCACTGAGGCAGAGCAGCACCAGCAACTAGCAGCAAGCACAGCAGCACCAGCAGTCTATCTGCGAGCAAAGCAGCACCAACAGCAAGCAGAGCAGCACCAGCAGTCCAGCAGCGAAGCAGAGCAACAACAGCGGCAAGCCAAGAAGAAAGAGGAGGGGAAAGGAGGGGCAAGGAAGAGCAGCACCAGCAGTCCAGCAGCGAGGCAGAGCAGCACTGAGGCTCACCTGCCTGAAGAGGAGAAGAGCACGAGGGGCCAGCGGCGCGAGGAGGGGCGCGAGACGAAGGAGACGGTGGAGCTTCAGATCCGCGACGTGGGGCCGGCGACGGTGGAGCTTCAGATCCGCGGCGGCAGGCATCCAGCGGCCGGCGGCGCGAGGAGGGCTCGACGGGCGCGTCCAGGTGAGGAGGGGAAAGAAAGGATTAGGTCTCCCCGCGGGATGGGCATCGTATTTATATTCCCCCAGTTTTTTGAGTCGTTCGACTCGAACATGTCGACTAGTCTGGACTAGTCGTTGACTAGTCGATGACTGGCTCGACTCATACAAGTAGTCTACACGAGAAACCGAGTCGACAGCCAGTTTGCGACTCATAGACTAGTCGAGCGACTAGTCTAGACTAGTCGTTCGACTCGTAATCGTTGGTAGGGGTGCAAAGACCAGGTTAAAACCGTGGCTTCTCTCTAGTTCTTCTCTTAGGGTTCTCTCTTTCAAGCAAGATATGAATCTCACACCCTTTTTCACCACATAAACCCTCCTCAATAGTCTGGCTTTCCTTTTACTCAAGCATAATATAAGATGCATAATTTAAACTAGCTATTTTTTTCTTAGGGGGTCCCTGACAGCCTTTTCTTTTCAGCCATGGGACTAACACCTATTCATACAACTTGTAAACTTCACTAGTCCCTTAACCACTTGTCATTTACACCAGAATCCACATAGGGGCTTAGATGTCCCTTCAGAGAGTGTATTAACACATATAGCTTATGCATGCGTATGGGTTATTGACCACTATTGTAAATTTCTAGATTTTAGAATTTTTACCTTTTGTCATTGGGAATTTGGGATATTTTTGAATTGTTGCAACTTAAGTACTTACAATAGTATAGCTTGAAGAACGGTTTACCAAACATAATCATATATTAATCAAATGTTGAAACCATAATATTACTGAACTGAGAAATAATTTTGGGTGCATAGCAAGTTATATATCAGGTACTGCCATCATTTCAAAATATAAGGCATATCCTTATTCTTATATACATGTCATATGTCCATATTCCAAAGAAAAAACTAAGTGTCTAACATATAGCTCTAATAAATACTCCCTACATGAATCTATTGAACATGTTAATTAGTTTTACCTTAATATTTCCTACATGAATCTAATGAACTTGTTATTGTAGGGATCATTTCATTGTAAAGTTTTGGTATTTAGTTCAAAATTTTGACCTAAATAGGAAAGATTTACCAAACAATACCCCTCCAAAGTCCAAACTGACCCTAATGGTGCTGTCACCCAACAAGTTCTTGCTAACATTTTGGGCTTTTGGCGCGACATGCATCAAGCGCTGCCTCTAAATTGGGAATTTGCTAAATGTAGACAGTATGGAGTTTTACTCAGCTAGGTTTTAGTTGCCATGGCAGCAGTCGGCGAATCTATTCAGTTGTCAGGAATGACGTTGACGGTTTGAAGAGTTCTCTTGGAGACACCTCATTCCATGAGTATTATTACTCTCAGCTAGGCCTAAGCACCGCAGCTAGCAGAAACCAAAGTGTATGCACTTTCTTAGTTCTGACATCAACGAACTCATGAGTGTTATTGGGGAGGGCCTCCGCTACCACTACACAATCCAACATGTCGGTGCTAATGTTGGTTGCCCTGTCTGATAATACTTAAGAGAGACTGAGTCTCATCTTCCGCAACAACTAATATCAGCTAGTTTCCACTTTCTCTCGTGTTCTGCCAGTAGTAGATTTGATCGTTTGATCGACCAGCATATCTGCTTTCTAATATCCGTAGTGGCAAGCAAGTCAGACCGCTATATCATGTGCCACAGTAGCCGATCAAGTTGAAATTTATCTTCTCTTGTCTAGCATACAGACTTTATGATTGTGATATGTGTTCTTTGCATGTGGTTTATGCTGTCCAACTACTCAGACACACTGTTTGTTTATCTTCCAAGGGAGGAAATAGTTATGTAGATATCAACAGGGAACGCTTCACTCGATACATATTTAGAAAGTTGTGCCTACTGATAATAATTACTCCCTCCGTCCCAAAATAAGTGCTAAGATTAAGACACTTATTTTGGGACGGAGGGAGTAATATTCTTAACCCAAGCTTTATAAGTCAGTTTCATGAGTTGGAGTGCTAAGATTTTTCCTCATTTTTTTCTGGTTAATTTTGGAATTTCTAGAGAGTTTGTAATTAGCATAGTAATATATATGTGACATTTATCATATCCAGCTACCATTGCAGGATTGTTTTAAGGACATACATTAATATAGTACCTCTTTTTAAAACATACATGTTGAGGTTAATTAAATCAGACTGAGACTGTATCAACTTAGAATGATATCCATTTTTATTTCAATCCATTAGTTCCAAATTCAAGGAACACATGTTTCAGTGTCATGGGTTAGTTGGGCAGCAAATAAATTTTTTGACGGTAACCGGGCACTAAACATCGTCCAGCTACGAGAGGAGAATAATTTTGTTCGTTAAATGTTTCCCTAATTCTGTTCTTGTATAATTCTTGTTTTCGAACAAGTTGACCTTATTCTTAAAAATATTTTGATTATCAGTGACTTATTTAAAACACTCTCAAATTCGTAAAAAATGTTGATTATCAGTGACTTATTTAAGACACACTCAAATTCATAACACCTTCTTTATACATGTAAGCTAAGTGTAACTGCACAACTATGCTTTTCTATACTAAACAATATGTGGGAAAATACCCAGCTATGCTCATTCTCTCCACTTTTTTGTCAACAAGGCGGAAGGCAGCCTTCATACTCCAGTCACCATCGGTATAATGGATGCTATTGGGGTTATTAGTGGCTTCAAAGAGTGTGACTATCTTTTTCAGTGGGCTAGATCTACTATTTTATCTCAATTTAGCGGTACAAACGAGAAAGGGCTCGATGAGGAATTATTTCGATTGAAGAATGGCCTACAATGCCTTAGGGATACTCTTCCCGCAATGTATGAACTCATTGATCGAGCAGAGTGGAGGAGCCACAAGCATTATGTGGCAGAGCTCCTTCCAAAACTCAGGGATGGAGTGTATGATGCGGAAAAGACCTTCTTGATGAGTTCAGATGGTACATGCTGAAGGTGAAAGTGGATGGGAATGGAAGCCAATCTTCATTCATGGACTTCTTCAATAGTGTCATTCGTGGGAGCTTTAACAAAGTGGATGGTATTCAGAAAAGGCTAGATAATATTTCCATGCACCTCCGTGGTATGGGGTTGCATGATATCACAATACGGTTTGACAAATCAGTCAGGCCAGAGACTAGCTCTTTCCCAAATGAAACAAAAATATTTGGTCGTGACATGGAGCTAAAGCATATAATTGAATTGCTTTGTGCACCAATAAATAGTAGTGATGCTCATCCCAAACGCCAGAAAGGAAATACTGCAGTTGATGTATCACCAAGTACATCAGCAAGAAACCAAATTGGTAATGAATCAAGAATATCATATCTTCCTGTTTTACCCATAGTTGGAATTGGGGGTGTCGGAAAGACCACTCTGGCTCAACATATATGTAGTCATGAACAAGTGGAGTCTCATTTTGACATAATAATTTGGGTTTGCGTCTCAGATGACTTTGACGTGAAGAGGTTAACTAAAGAGGTCATACAGTCTTGTCCTGAAAAATATGCAACAACTGAAAATTTGAATTTGCTTCAGAAGAACTTTTCTGAGATTGCAAGAACTAAAAAGTTATTGATTGTTCTGGATGATATGTGGGATGATGTTTTGAAGGAAAATGGGCAGTGCTGGAACAGGTTTTGTGCACCTTTAAAGAATGTACTACCGGGAAGTATGATGCTGGTCACTACTAGAAGTCCACAGGTTGCTGACAGAGTGGGCACGATGGATCCCATTACATTGCAAGGTTTAAAGGATGATGTTTTTTGGAATTTTTTCAAATTATGTGCTTTTGAATCTGGGAGTTCCAGCAATAATGATCCTGAGTTAGAGCACATTGGTAGAAGGATAGTTCCTAAGTTAAAGGGTTCTCCTTTAGCCGCTAAAAATCTTGGACGAATATTAAGAATGAACCTTCAAGTAGCACATTGGAATGATGTACTAGAGAGTGAACTGTGGGAGTTGAGCCAGGAGGAGACTGAAATTTTGCCAGTCCTTCGGTTGAGCTACATGTATTTACCTTTCCATTTGAAGAGGTGCTTCTCATTCTGTGCCGTGTACCCCAAAGATGATAAATTTCAAAAGGAACGTTTAGCTGAAATTTGGGTGGCAGAAGGCTTTGTTGAACCTCAAGGTGATACTCCACTTCGAGATATTGGCTGTGATTACTTCAATGACCTTTTAAATCGGTCCTTCTTTCAAGAAGTTCAATGTGAATACTTAATGCATGACTTGCTGCATGACATGGCACAGAAAGTTTCAGAGCATGACTGCTTCATCTTGAAAAGAAGGAGTGACTTAAAAAATATTCCTCCTAGTGTTCGCCATTTGTCAATACTCTCTAGCACAGACATGGACTATCCCAACTTGTTGAGTCTATGTCACTTCACAGAGCTCCGTACCCTTCTTTGCAACGGGCCTTTAGCGGAGAACAAAATTCCAGCTAGTTTAATGGAGAAATGGTGGAGTGAACTTCTGCGTCTGCGTGTGTTTGTTTGTGCCACTACTAATGAGTTACCAGCTGCTATTGGAAACTTGAAGCATCTTCGGTACCTTCAAATCTCAAGAGCTTCACCTTTCAAGAGTCTTCCCGACGAGTTATGTCGGCTCTATAATCTGCAGATTTTATCTGTTGATAATTGCAAGCTAGAAATCCTGCCTAATGACTTCAGTAATCTGATATGCTTACAGAGATTTGAATCACATGGATTTCAGTGTAATTTAAGGTTTAGAAGTTCTCGGGCAGAAGAACTTTATGAAGTGAGTTCTAATGTAGCCAATGAAGCCAATGATGAGCCCGGGCGAGGATTTAGGTTGATGAAGAATATTAACCAACTTGGTGACTTGAAGATATATAATATTGATAAGCTAAGCAAGGAGCATGCAGGAGAAGCCCAACTACAGAATAAGATGGGCTAAACATCTCAGTGGGATATATAGGGTTGAAAAGGAACGGCTCCTTGCCCTCATTCAGTCCTTAGATGTAAAAGCAGAAACCACGGTGTTGCCAGCCACCGAGCTTCATACTAAGCTTGACGCTGAGAAGAGGTTGAAAGAACTGCTTCGGGAAGAAGAGTTAAAGTGGGCTCTGCGGGCCAAGGTACGAAGAGTGGTCGAGGGGGACGCGAACACTCAATTCTTTCATATGATTGCAAATGGCAAACATAGGAAGAAGAGAATCTTCCAGCTAGAACAAGATGAGGGTACGATTATCGGGCAGGATAATTTGAAGCTTTACATTACCGAGTACTACAAACAATTGTTCGGACCACCAGAGGAGAACTGTGTGTCTCTGGATGAGTCTAGAATCGAAGATGTACCTCAACTCACTGTGGTGGAGAACAATATATTAACCGACCCTTTTTCGGAAAAGGAGGTTTTCAAGGCCGTTTCCTAGATGAAAAATAATAAGGCACCCGGTCCGGATGGTTTCCCGGCTGAGTTTTATAAGAAATGCTGGCATATTATTAAAGGGGACCTGTTGCCGATGTTCCATGATTTGTTCTCGGGACATTTGCAGCTTTTCCAGCTTAATTTTGTAAGAACAATAACCCTGCTTCCTAAGAAAACATAGGCCGTGAGAATCGAGCAATTTCGGCCTATCTGTCTTCTGAATGTCAGTTTCAAAATTTTTACCAAGGTTGGGACGAATAGGCTAACACAGATTGCGCATGCCGTGGTGCAGCCTACTCAAACGGCTTTCATGCCGGACAGGAACATCCTGGAAGGGGTGGTGGTCCTTCATGAAACGCTCCATGAGATCCACACGAAAAAACTTGATGGGGTTATTTTCAAAGTGGATTTCGAGAAGGCATATGATAAAGTCAAATGGCCGTTCCTTCAACAGGCCTTACGCATGAAGGGCTTTGATGAAGCTTGGCGACGCCAGGTGGAAGCATTCACGCAAAAAGGGAGTGTTGGAATCAAAGTGAATGATGATATAGGTCATTATTTCCAAACGCATAAGGGATTGAGACAAGGCGATCCTATGTCTCCAATATTATTCAATATTATGGTGGACATGTTGGCGATCCTGATAGGAAGGGCAAAAGAGGCCGGTCAGGTGGGTGGCTTGGTGCCTCATTTGGTTGATGGTGGTGTGTCCATCCTGCAATACGCTGATGATACTATCATCTTTATGGAACACGATTTGGCCAAAGCGAGAAACATAAAGTTAGTGTTATGCTTATTTGAACAATTGACGGGGCTTAAGATTAATTTCCATAAAAGCGAGCTGTTCTGCTTTGGTAGAGCCAAAGATGAACAAGAGGCATATAGACAATTGTTTGGTTGTGAAGTTGGGGCTCTACCTTTTACGTATCTAGGTATTCCCATTCACCATCGTAAGCTAACAAACAACGAGTGGAAGTGCATAGACGATCGGTTTGAGAAGAAACTGAGTTGCTGGAAGGGAAAACTCATGTCTTATGGAGGCCGGTTGATCCTTATTAACTCGGTGCTCACGAGTTTACCTATGTTCCTCTTATCCTTCTTTGAGGTCCCAGTTGGGGTTAGGAGACGGCTGGACTTCTATCGATCCCGATTCTTTTGGCAGAGTGATGAACTTAAGAGAAAATACCGACTGGCCAAATGGGATATTATCTGTCGACCAAAGGACCAGGGGGGCTTGGTATTGAAAATCTAGAAGTCAAGAATAGATGCCTGCTCAGTAAGTGGTTGTATAAGTTGGCACTTGAGACGGAGGCAACATGGACGCAGATCTTATGCAGTAAATATTTGTAGTCCAAGACCCTGTCCTAGGTCACTATGAGACCAAATGATTCGCCGTTCTGGAAGGGCTCATGAGAATCAAAGCTACCTTCTTTAACAGAACTAGGTGTATTGTCGGTAATGGTAATGACACTCGATTTTGGGAGGATACGTGGCTTGGCGACGCGCCTTTGGCGACCCAGTATCCGTCCCTTTATCGTATTGTTCAGCGCCGTGAGGCTCTTGTTGCCACGGTTCTGCAGTCCATTCCGCTCAACATTCAGTTAGGAGGGTGCTTGTGGGTGACCGATGGGAAGCATGGCTTCACTTGGTTCGGAGATTGATGGGGGTTCAGTTAAATCCTCAGCCCGATCAGTTGTGGTGGAAGCTTACTAGATCTGGGGAGTTCACAGTTAAATCGATGTATATTGATATCATTAACTCAAGTGTGATTCCTAGTTCCAAAGAGGTTTGGAAAGTTAAGGTCCCCTTAAAGATTAAAGTGTTTATGTGGTTTGTACATAAACAAGTAATTTTAACAAAGGACAATCTAGTTAAGCGTAACTGGACAGGTTCTACTAGGTGTAGTTTCTGTGATCGGGAGGAGACCATCAAGCACCTCTTCTTTGACTGCCCGTTGGCACGAGGCTTGTGGCGCTTTGTGCAAATTGCCTTTAACATTACTCCCCCGACTTCGGTCAACACGTTATTCGGGACGTGACTTGCTGGGATAGACTCCGAAACAGCTAGACACATTCGTGTAGGAGTTTGTGCGTTGTTATGGGAAATTTGGAACTGCAGAAATGATTTGGCTTTTAACAGAACAACAACTATTCATTTTTTGCAGGTTTTATTCCGGGCTACTGCGCTGATCCATATGTGGTCCTTACTCACTCCGACGGAGGCCAGGGAGCGTTTGGTTACTGGATCTGTCTGGTGGGAGATGGTAGCGCGGGATATCTTCAACCGGTTTGGATGGCGGTCATGTAATAGGATAGGCGATTAGTTTACCTATCTGTTAATTTGCCAGCCGGTTGTGGCTTGTTAGGCTTTCTGTTTTGGCATTGAGGCTCTGTGTGAGCTTGCCGCTCCTTTTGTCTGCAGACTTTAAGACCTTGTTCAACCTTATTTACTCTTTTTAACAAATGTGGCCGTGTGCATCGTTCTGATGCAGAGGCCGGGGAACCCCTTTTTCGAAAAAAAAAGAAAAAAACAGAATAAGAAGTATCTTGAGATGCTGAAGCTGTCATGGTCTGGGTTGAGGTCTCCAGAGGACAATGACATAGAAGTACTTCGAGTTCTACAGCCTCCCACCTGCCTCAAGTCTCTGCTCCTCCATGGTTATCCAGGTGTGTCGCTGCCAACCTGGTTTCCAACTGAGATCTCGCCAAGCTTAATGCCACCTTTGTTTATCAGTTGTGATGGACACGAGAGACCATCAGCATCCCGTATCTCAGAGCGTATAAACTTAAGTGAGATACCTGAGGTGCTAGTTGACAACAATAATGATATCACCAGTATTTTCTCGTCGCTGACAGACCTGGTCATTGTTAAGTGCCAAAATTTATCATGCCTCGAACATGTTGTACACGTACTGGCCATCAAGAAAATCACAGTTAAAGATTGCAAGAACTTAGTTTCAGTACCAGCTGAAAGATTTAGGGATCTCCGTTGCCTTGAAGAATTGACGGTGCAAGGATGTCCAAAAATATATTCACAAAGTTTGGTTTCACCTTCTCTCAAGAGGCTTATGCTGGGTATGAATGATTGGTGTGTTGACCCTAGTTGTGGGAATCTCGGAGAAAATGTTGACTGCTGCTCCCTCACGTACTTTTCTTTGTCATGCAGCCGTCTCACATCCATTAAACTACAGATGTGGAATCTTCCAGCACTAGAAGAGTTGCAGATTTCACGATGTCAATTTCTTAAATCTATTATTGGACAATCTGGACAGGTCCTCAGAAGCACGAGCGGATCTAGAGCATTCCCATCCCTTATTTCCCTAACAATTTTGTCGTGTTCTAAGCTGTGGACCATTGATGATCTCCTAGCAGAAGAATATCTACCTGCCATTGAAAGAATTCTTATTGAATCTTGTGGTAGTTTATGGTCCCTACCCGATGAAAGGTTTGGGAATATTTCTTCTCTGAGGGATTTGAGGATCACTGATTGTCGTAGACTGAGCTGGAAGAAGGGATTTCTGTTACCATCTTCCCTCCAAAGTCTCACCTTAAATAACTGTGGGGATATCTCTGCATGGGTTCCCAGCTGCCTAAAAAACCTTGCTTCCCTTGTTACATTGAGGATTTGTATGTGTCGCCATATAACATCCATTCCAGGCAGCCTTTGGACCACTAATCTCACATCACTTGAGAATTTACTGATTTGGAGTTGTCCAGACATTGTATCAATTGGTGGAGAAAACGCAATTTCAGAAATACAAAATGTATCGATTCAATGGTGTTATAAGATGGAGGATCTAAAGCAGCCCGTGGTAAGAGGCAACCTGATGTCAGTAGAGTGGAGCTAGTCTTCCCCTATGGTACGTGTGTTTACACAAACTTCTTCCAGATTGTACTCATATTTTTCTTACACTATTGTGATGTACG
Organism: Triticum urartu; assembly: GCF_003073215.2. Classification (NCBI taxonomy): domain Eukaryota; kingdom Viridiplantae; phylum Streptophyta; class Magnoliopsida; order Poales; family Poaceae; genus Triticum; species Triticum urartu. The sequence continues at coordinate 662,143,765 of NC_053028.1, read as the reverse complement.
ATTAAACATTTTGCACTTGTTCTCCACAATTTTAACCATCCTTGACTTTACTGATCAATTCTTTCGTTTGTGTAGCATCTATTGTGGCGACAATCATTTGGGAACTGAAGCTGAGTTTTAGCTGAATCAACGTTACACCATAGCAGATTCTCCTCATCACTTGAGTTTTACTCTATCCATCATTCTGTCCGCAATTCATATGAATAATGTCTCCCCATTTTGGCATACGTCATTTTGCACTCTCTGTTCCATGTATAACAAATGTATTTTATTGGGCCTTGTATGGTGTATGTGTGCCATTAATTTGATTTTGCTCAGCCAGCCACTAAGTACAAATTTAATCAGAATATTCTCCTCCCGTGAGAAGTTTATAGATGTTATCCTGTTAATGTTGTAGCGCAGTAGCAGTTTGGTTTCTGAAGAACTTCTTGATGCCTGATGTGATGACTAAATGCCTGAATGGTGGTTGGGCATTTGCGCAGCATTGGCATCAAGGATGATCGGCATTATAATTTTCTGTTTTGAGAAACATCACACTCTTTTATCCATGATTATAACAGCGTTTACATTTACAAAGCTGCTTCGAAGTTTGCTACTCCGACTTCGGATCTTCATAATGACTGTGCCATGAACTCCCCTGTTCTGCTGTCAAGGTTTTGGTTACCGGTCGAAATTTCAAGATTTCCCATGGTTACCGCGTATTTCCGTGCCCTCAGTAAATTGCCATACCAAGCAAAAAATACCAATTTTTTGAAAATTTTAAATTTAAACACTCGATTTACAGTTAAATACATAGGATCTAATTAATGTCATGAGAGTTGATTCTGGCGTGTTGGTAGCAACCTAATTCCTGTTTTGAGAGGTCTCTGGTTTGAATATTCGTTCATTGACTTATTTGAATTTATAATTCAACAATAAAATTCGCTTGAAATATTTCTTAATATTTCTCGGTAACCACATTTACCAGTCCCCCTCGGTAAAATTGCCTCATTCGGTAACCAAAACCTTGTCTGCTGCTGAGAGACATCCCTGATGACATCCGAGCAGTCCGAAAGCCAGGAGTAACTGACGGACTTGTAAAATGATCTTGATGTCTCGTCGCTTTAGTGCCCAAAAATACCAGCGTAAATTGCCGTCTCTGATGTCTGATCACATGTGTGATTTTGCCAAGCTATGTGGAAAAGCGGCCCGTGTTTGTCAGTTTTTCATGGAAAAGTTACATTTCGGGATTAGCTTATGACATGATGATCTATGTTTATTGTTGTGGTCTGTTAAACATGCAACATGTCACAATAGGTGACCGGCGCATCTCATAGGATATAGGATATAGTTGAGATAGTTAGGTTGTTGGAGTCTTATGATTATCTCATGTAACCTCTTATCTCTATCTCCTGTCTTGATCTCCAAGGATGTAATCCAAACTGCATATATGCGCTGTTATGGGAGGTGCGCCTCATCTATATAACACGAAGCCGTCGGCCTGAGAAGGCAAGACGTTCCGCTAGTTCGCACATGGTAATCAGAGCCCCATCTCTTCCCATCTATTGAGATCCCATCTACCGAGCCTAGCCATGTCTTCCTCCTCCTCCTCCGGTGCTTCCCAGGCCACCCTCAATGGGCAGGTCACCGAGAAGCTAACGCGCACGAATTACGTGCTCTGGCGCACGCAGGTCACTCCTCATCTGCGCGGCGCCGGCGTCTTCGGCTATGTCGACGGCACCACACCGGAGCCGGCCAGGCTTCATGTCACCAAGGACAAGGATGGCAAAGAAAGCACTGAGCCCAACCCTCTCCACCCAATCTGGGTCCGGGAGGATCAACAGGTGTTGGGCTACCTACTCAGCACCCTCTCCAAGGAGGTATTGATCACGGTGACCATGGTCACCACGGCGCACGCGCTCTGGACAGCGGTGGCAGGTATGTTTTCCTCGCAGTCCTTGAGCCGCGTTAATAACATCAGGACGACGCTCATCAATGCGCAGAAGGGTAACCAGACGGTTGCCGCCTACTTCGCCTCCCTCCGTGGCCTCGCCGACGAGCTTGCTGCTGCGGGAAAGGCCATCCAAGATGACGAACTCATCTCCTACATCATCCACGGCCTCGACGTCGACTACCAGCCCCTCGTCTCTGCCCTCGACGCACGCATCACGCCGGTCTCCCTCAACGAGCTCTATGCCATGCTCAGCAACTTCGACCAGCGCATGGCCCAGTTTAATCACTCGGGCAGCGGCGGCTTCCGCTCCTCTGCCAACGCCGCGGTGCGTGGCCGTGGTGGTGGATCACGTGGTCGTAGCTCCTCTCACGCCAAAGGGCGATCTGGCGGACACAGTGGTGGCGGCAACAGCGGCGGTGGCAACAGCCACTCTGGTGCATCTCGCGGTCGTCGTGGCGGCGGTCCACCTCGGGCCCGACCGGAGCTGCCTCGCTGCCAAATTTGTGGTAAGCTAGGGCACACCGCGAAGGATTGCTGGTACCGTTATGATGAAGACGACGAGGACTCCCAAGATGAAGAAAAAGTGGCTGCCGTGGCTGATGGATCCTACGGCATCGACACAAATTGGTACGTCGACAGCGGCGCCACCAATCACATCACCAACGAGCTTGAGAAGGTCACAATGAAAGACAAGTACCGTGGCAAAGATCACATCCACACGGCAAGTGGAGAAGGTATGCAGATTTGTCACATTGGTCATTCTACCTTTCGTACCCCTCACCGTCCAATTCATCTCAAGAAAATTTTGCATGTCCCTAGTGCTGCCAAAAGTCTCCTCTCTGTTCATAGAATTGCCCTTGATAATCATGTTTTTCTCGAATTTCATCCTTATTTCTTTTTGATCAAGGACCAGGCCACGAAGAAGGTTCTCTATCGAGGTAGATGTGTTCGAGAGCTCTACCCGTTGATTCCGAAGCTTAGGAGACTCAATAGACAAGCCAATAGTGTTGTCAAAGTTTCGTCAACACGGTGGCACGATCGATTAGGGCATGCTGCTTTTTCTTTAGTTGAAAAATTGCTTAGAAAAAATAAACTCCCATTTGTTGGTGAGCGAAATGTCGAAACCATTTGTGATTCTTGTCAATGTGCTAAAAGTCATCAATTACCGTATCCAGTATCTACTAGTGTTTCTACCAAACCACTTCAATTGATCTTTTCCGATGTGTGGGGTCCTGCTCCCACTTCTGTTGGTAGACATGAGTATTATGTAAGCTTTATCGATGACTATAGCAAGTTTGTGTGGATTTGTCTTCTCAAAAAGAGATCTGATGTCTTTCAAGTTTTTCAAAATTTTCAAGCCTTGGTTGAACGAAAATTTGATAGCAAAATTGTTGCAGTCCAATCGGACTGGGGGGGGGGGGAGTATGAAAAACTCAACTCCTTCTTCCAAACACTTGGCATATCACACCACGTCTCATGTCCTCATGCCCATCAATAGAATGGCTCCGCTGGACGGAAGCACATACACATAGTTGAGGTCGGGCTAGCTCTCCTGGCAGGAGCCTCCATGCCCCTCAAATTTTGGGATGAGGCATTTCTTACTGCTGTTCACATCATTAATATGCTTCCAAGTCGAGTCATCAATAATCAAACTCCAGTAGAAAGACTTCTTCACATCAAACCAGACTATAAATCTCTTCGCGTGTTTGGGTGTGCTTGTTGGCCCAATCTTCGCCCATACAACAAAAGAAAACTCATGCTTCGCTCAAAACAATGTGCTTTTCTAGGATATAGCCCTCAACACAAAGGTGTCAAGTGTTTAGATATTTCCACTGGCCTTGTCTATATATCCCGTGACGTCATTTTTGACGAAACACAATTTCCTTTCGCCACCCTTCACCCAAATGCCGGTGCTCGCCTCCGAGAAGAAATTCTCCTCTTACCTACTCATCTTACCACCTTTGATCAAGGGGGTCCGAATTCTGATGATCAAATGTTGACTAATCCTGCTACTAATGGTGTGCATGAGTTTTCTGATGATGTTCCAGGAGATAACAGCGAAAATAATGAAGAAATCAGTGAAAAAAACGCGCCGGCAGGTCCATATCGCATGTGTCCGCATCTAGGAGGCAAATCTTCCTCGGGATCGGCTCCACAGCAGCAGTTCAGTCGATCTTCCTCGGCATCGGCGCCGGCAGACGCGCCAGACGTGCAGGCGACAGCGCCAGCCGACTGTGCGGCTGTCTCCAGTCCAACGCACGCCGCGCGTCACGCTCCAACTGGCGGCGGCCCCAGCGCCTCTCCGCGCCAACCCCCGTCCGACACATGGCAGCACACGGTTCGCCAGGACGACACGCGCTTCCGTGACCAACCGGTCACGTACAAGCGGCGCGACCAGGTTCGCCGGCCTGACACTGGGTCCGGATCTGCTACGGGCCCAGGCGCGGACTCCTGTGCACCCACGCGCGCGCCGAAGACTGGCGTCCGCCCCGAGGCTGATCCCCGTCATCCACTAATGATGAGGCCCCGGGATCTTCTGCGCCTACAGAACATGCTGCACCTGATCAAACTGCCATAGAAGATTCGGCGGGAGTAGATTCTGCTACAGGAGCTTCTGTTTCAGGATTTTCTGTGGCCGAGAATCCTGATGCTGCACCGTCACGACGTACACGACTACATCATGGGGTAATACATCCTGTTAATTATAAACACATAACCAAATACGGTATGGTTTGTTCTACAGGTGAACCAGGTGAACCCCAGACGCTCCAGGAAGCACTTGGTGATGAAAGATGGAAAAATGCTATGAATGAAGAATACATGGCACTCAAGAAAAATAAAACTTGGCATTTGGTTTCCCCACAGCAAAGTAAAAATTTAATTGACTGCAAGTGGGTATTCAGAATAAAGAGGAAATCTGATGGAACTATTGATCGCTACAAAGCTAGGCTCGTTGCAAAGGGTTTTAAACAACGGTATGTCATAGATTATGAGGACACATTTAGTCCAGTCGTTAAAGCTGCCACTATCCGTCTTGTTTTGTCTATTGATGTTTCCAGGGAATGGAATCTCAGGCAACTTGATGTTCAGAACGCGTTTCTTCATGGTGTTCTGGAAGAGGAGGTATATATGAAACAACCTCCTGGGTTTATAAGTAAAAGTGCACCCTCTCATATCTGCAAGTTGGACAAAGCACTTTATGGTTTGAAACAAGCACCAAGAGCATGGTACTCCCGTCTCTGTCACAAAATGCAAACACTTGGTTTTGTCCCTTCAAAGTCTGACACCTCTCTGTTCATCTACAACAAGTTCAATACATGCATGTTTGTCTTGATATATGTTGATGATATTATTGTGACAAGCTCATCTGATGAAGCTATCATAGGGTTGTTAAAAGATTTGAGTGCAGACTTTGCCTTGAAGGATCTTGGAGACTTGCATTATTTTCTTGGGATTGAAGTAAAGAGGCACAAGGATGGACTTCATCTCTCTCAAGAAAAGTATGTAGTTGACTTGGTAAGAAAAGCTGGTCTACAGGGTTGTAAACCTACACCTACTCCACTGTCCAGTTCAGAAAAGTTATCTCTCACACAAGGAACTCTCTTGAATCAAAAGGATAGCACAAAATACAGAAGCTTGGTAGGAGCTCTTCAATATCTTACTCTTACTAGGCCTGATATTTCTTTTGCTGTCAACAAAGTGTGTCAGTTCCCCCATGCACCCACAACTGTTCATTTGATTGCTGCCAAACGGATAGTTAGATATGTCAAAAACACATTAAGCATGGGTCTCAATTTTAGCAAATCATCCTCTACACTTGTCAGTGCATTCTCTGATTCTGATTGGGCAGGCTGTCTTGATGATAGACGCTCTACTGGTGGCTTTGCTATTTTCTTTGGACCCAACTTAATCACACAGTGTGCTCGCAAGCAAGCTACAGTCTCCAGATCTAGTACAGAGGCAGAATATAAAGCATTGGCAAATGCCACAGCTGAAATCATATGGGTTCAGTCCATGCTCAAGGAACTTGATATAAAAATTAAACAAGCTCCATGTTTGTGGTGTGATAACCTTGGTGCCACCTATCTCTCAGCTAATCCAGTGTTTCATGTCAGGACCAAACACATTGAGATAGATTTTCACTTTGTTAGAGAGAGGGTGGCTCATAAGCAACTTGACATTCGTTTTGTGCACTCCAATGATCAAATTGCAGATGGATTCACAAAGGCACTGCCGGTCAAGAGTTTTGAAAATTTCAAGTATAATCTCAACTTAATGGAGTTGTGATTAAGGGAGGGTGTTAAACATGCAACATGTCACGATAGGTGACCGGCGCATCTCATAGGATATAGTTGAGATAGTTAGGTTGTTGGAGTCTTATGATTATCTCATGTAACCTCTTATCTCTATCTCCTGTCTTGATCTCCAAAGATGTAATCCAAACCGCATGTATGCGCTGTTATGGAAGGTGCGCCCCATCTATATAACACGAAGCCGTCGGCCTGAGAAGGCAAGACGTTCCGCTAGTTCGCACATGGTCAAGTGATACTTGTTAGTGATAAATCTTGGAGTTACAAGGGTAGAATACAATACACTGTTGGAGCTGTCTCTTTTGGCGAAACTTGGTGAAACCAGCGTATAAAATTCAGTTGATATTGATGAGCAGTATTTTTATTCTTGCGCTCCTGGTAAGCTGGAGGTTTACCATCAAAATCAGTACATTCACCCGCCAAAAAATAAATAAAAATAAAATCAGTATGTTGGAATAACAACGACTCCTTTTACTTTAACTTTGTGAGCTTCCCTTCAAGGCAACGGCGCTTTTCCTGGTATATATACCAACAAGTCTACTGTCTTGCTGTCATTGTCATTTCATTGCTACTGGTATTGTTTTGATCTCTCAGTGAGTGCCGTTCCTTGTATGGCCCAGCGGCCAGCGGCTTGGCACGGGCAGTTTATGGGCAAAATGCCAATGGCGGGCGACCTCCATGGAGGTTGTTTTAAAAAATAAATCAAAAAACATATTTTAATATTTTAAAAAATTCTGAAAACAATCATACATGTTTACATGGATGTATTCTACATGTGTGTAAATTTTGAAGAAGAAATACTGTTAATTTTTTTTAGGTGGAAGTGAGGTCGCCGACGAGAGAGAGGAGGCAGATTTTTCTAGAGAACTCTACCTTATCCATTCCCCTTCCACACAATGTATACACCTGCACCTTTTACAATGTCCACCCTTTACTATCCTATCCATACAACTAAGTCCTACCAACACTCCCCCTCAAGATGGGGCAAAGATGACAATAAGCCCCATCTTGTTACATGTTCTTGCAAAAGATACAACACTAACACCTTTAGTTAATACATCCGCAAGTTGTTCACCAGATTTCACAAAACTAATTTGAAGTGTTCCTTCATCTAACTTCTCCCTCAGGAAGTGTCGATCAATTCCAATATGTTTAGTCCTATCATGTTGCACTGGATTGTTCACTATATTTATAGTGGCCTGATTATCACAGTACAGCTGAAGTGGTGCCCCTTTATACAACCGGAGTTCAGTTAACAAAAATCTCAACCACATCAGCTCACATAACCCTAAAGCCATAGACCGCAGTTCAGCTTCTGCAGTGGACCTAGCCACCACACTTTGTTTCTTACTCCTCCAACTAATTAAATTACCCCCAAGAAATATACAGTGGCCTGATGTAGATCTTCTATCATCTAAACACCCAGCCCAGTCAGCATCAGTATACCCCTCTAATATTAGATGCCCATAATTTGAAAATAAAATTCCCTTTCCAGGACATCCTTTGAGATACCACAAGATTCGATTCACAACATTTAGGTGATCTGTTCGTGGATCGTGCATGTATCTACTAACAATGCTCACAACATATGCTATATCCGGTCTAGTATGAGATAGATAGATCAATCTTCTCACCAGCCTTTGATATTGGCCTCTATCAATTGGATCACCAGCATCTGATGTGATTCTATGATTTTGCTCAATTGGTGTTATAGCATGTTTGCATTCCAGCATCCCAGTTTCAGCAAGTAAATCCATCACATATTTTCGCTGTGAGAGGTAAATACCTTGTGCTCCGTAGGCCACCTCAATTCCCAGGAAGTAGTGTAGATGCCCCAAATCCTTCACTTCAAATGTCCTTGACAACATTTTCTTCAAACACCTTATCTCCACCTCATCACTTCCTGTAATTATGATATCATCAACATAGACTACAAGAATTGCAATTTTATCATGATTATGTTTGAAAAAGAGTGTGTGGTCAGCATTGCTTTGCTGATACACCAAGGAGCAAATCTCCTTTCTTAATCTTCCGAACTAGGCCCTGGGCGACTGCTTTAACCCATATAGTGATTTTCTCAGTTTACAAACCTTACCCTCTGTTTCAGGACTATGAAATCCCGGTGGAACCTCCATATATACCTCTTCTTGCAAATCTCCATGAAGAAATGCATTTTTAACATCCATTTGGCACAAGTTCCATTTATTATTTCCTGCAATTGACACTAAAGCTCTAATGGTATTCATTTTCGCCACAGGAGCAAATGTCTCATCGTAATCTACGCCATATGTCTGACTATAACCCTTTGCCACAAGTCTGGCCTTATATCTTTCTACCTTCCCATCAGGAGTTTGTTTTATGGTAAACACCCATTTGCAGCCTACAACTTTCTTATTAGCAGGGAGTGTGGTTATTACCCACGTATTATTCTTATCGAGAGCAGCCATTTCCTCTAGCATTGCTTCTCTCCATCGTGGATGCTTTTTTGCTTCTTGCCAATTATGTGGGACATGCCCGACAGCATCTAGTGCTGCAATAAAAGATTTATATGAAGCCCCAACCGATGTGTAAGATATATAGTTGGAGACACTATAAGGTGCCAATTTTGAAGGCAGTTTCCGTGCGGTAGATCGGGGCTGCTTCCTATGTGCAATAGGAATATCTAAGTCATTGTAGTGAGAAGAAGTGTTACCATTGCTTGAGGATAACAATGGATCCTGGGTTGAAGTTGAAGGATGTGTCTCAGGTTGTTCTTGTGCTTCAGGTTGTTCTTGGCTCGACTGAGTAGTTTCCTCCCCCTGCAGTTGTTCCTCCCCAGTCCGGTGTCTTCGTGTATACACTCAAAGATTTTGTTCCTCATTCGGTTTTGGCCACCGTGGTGCTTCATTTGAGGTATCTTGGTGGTCTTCTTCTATATGTTCTTGTTCTTTTTTCCAATGTACTCCCATCTTCATTTGGAATTGCTCCAACTATCACCTCTCTCAGTGTTGCACCATTGTTTTCGTCTTCTTTATCTCCCCCTACCTCGCAATCTGTATCTGAGATATCATTAGCAGGAAAATCAGGAAACACATCGGTTAAGTCAGTTGGTTCACCATAAAACGATTCATGTTCTCTAAATACCACATCCATGCTCACAAACATTCTCTTCTCAGATGGACACCAACATTTATAACCCTTCTGCTTATTGAAATACCCCACAAATATACACCTTAATGCCCTTGAGTCTAGCTTGCCAACCGAAGGCCTGTAATCCTTCACGAAACATGTACATCCAAATACCTTTGGTGGAACCACGTATGTCGTCTTCCCAGTAAGACATTCTATTGGTGTCTTGTAACCAAGCACCCTGGAAGGCATCCTATTCATCAAATAGGCTGCAGTCATCACTGCTTCACTCCACAAAAATTTAGGGACATTCATAGCAAACATTATACACCGTGCAATCTCCAGGAGATGCCTATTTTCCCTCTCTGCTAGGCCATTTTGTTCAGAGGTACCTGGACAGGTAGTCTGATGAACAATTCCATAACTTGAAAGATATTCATCAAGTTCGTTGTTCACATACTCAGTACCGTTATCAGTACGTAGTATCTTCACACATGCACTATATTGGGTCCTGATCAAATTATGAAAATCCCTAAAGCATTCAAACACATCACTCTTATTACGCAAAACATAGACCCAAGTAGTTCTAGTGCAACAGTCAATGAACGTAACAAAATAACGATACCCATTTAAAGACACTACTCCATTAGGACCCCACACATCTGAATGGATAGTTTGGAGTGGTACATCACTTCTATTATTGGATGACACATAAGAGCTTCTAGTCTGCTTTCCATACTGACAAGGATCACACAATAGTCTCTCCTTGTTGATCTTGCTGTAAAGGTTAGGGTATAGTTCGCCCAATGTAGCAAAAGACAGATGTCCTAACCGACGATGTTGAAGTAGGAATTCTTCTAGTGGTGACGAAGACACAGCAGCAACCACGATAGGGGATATATCATTATCCAAATAATATAGCCCATTATGCATGCTCCCCATCCCAAGCTTTCTTCCAGTCCCAAGTTCCTGAAAAATGCACCAGTGAGGGAAGAATATAGCAACACAATTCAGGTCTTTAGTGATGCAGCTTATTGACAGAAGATTAATTGGGAATGCAGGAACATGCAACACAGAAGATAATGATATATTTGGGCTACACTTGACATCCCCAGACCCACTAACAGTTTGAGTAGAGCCATCTGCTAGTCTCACACTCTCCTTGTTTAGATCAGAGACATAGTTATAAAAACCTCTAGTTGAGCCGGCCATATGCCTGGATGCCCCCGAGTCAACTAACCATTATGCACTCTTATAATTATCATTACACTTCCCAGTAAAAGAGCTATTACCAGAAAAATTAGCTGATGCAGATGATGGAGATGGCTCTGAGGATTGCTTATCACCAAGGCTCAAACCTTTAAACTGATGCCACTTCTCTAACTCATCAGTTGTCATCTCAATGCTTACAGTTCTAGGTGCTTCTTCAACAACAACCGAGGTATTTGCCCTTCCTGCTGGACGCATACCTCTTCCACGACCACCACCACATCCATCAAACCCTCGACCACGACCCCTGGCACGCCAGTCCAAGCCTCTACCACGGCCTCCTCCCATCAACTGTGGGCATGCTGCCCTCAGGTGTCCTGTTAGACCACACTCGAAACACGCCCGACTATATGTATTAGTCCCGGTTATTGGATAATTCCCGCTCTCTGCAGTAAGGAGAGCTGAACGTCTATGCACCACACCCTCTAGGACAGCCGCTCCAGCCTCCAATCTCAACCGAGTCTCCTCACTTATAATAGCGGAGATGGCTTGTTCTAGACTCGGCAACTTTCCAGTACCATAGAGTGTTGCTCTCCTATTTTCGAACTTAGAATGAAGACCATTTAAGAAGTCCCTAACGCGCCTTCTTTCAGTCCACTTGTTGTATTTTTCAACACATTTCTCATATTCCATCTCAACCGGTTCGTAGTAATCCAGGTCACTCCACAACCTTTTCAATTTTGACACATACTCCACCACAGTCTTCTCACCTTGACTCAGCTCATGTAGTTCTTTTTGAAACCTACATGCCAACATTTCATTTCCCACTCCTGAATATGTACCCTTCAAGAGCCTCCAAATCTCCGAAGCGTCCTTAATCCGCTCCATCTGTTTTGCAATCTGAGATGACAATGAGCTTAAAAGCCATGCCCTCACAAAAGCATTCATCACCTTCCACTTCTGTCCCTCCTTCGAATTTTCCTCTATGGGTTTCTCCACTGTTCCAAGTACATATCCTTCCAAATTCCTTGAAACCAAGATGGTTTCGGCATGCTCTGCCCAGCTGGAATAGCTTTCTGGACCTTCAAGCTTCACATGTGGCATCTGCAAAGGCTGAATTTCCCCCTTGACTTCAGCCTCTGGTCTAGGACTTCCAGCTTGCCTACTGATTGCGTTGAACAAAGCCTGGTATCTCTCGTCCATCGCTTGTAACACGGCCGCGAGTTCTCCGGCTGTAACAGCCGCCGGAGAATCACTGTTATCTCCCATTCCACAGTTATTCTGGGCTTAACCAACAAACCTCACAACAAGCAGACCTCCCTTTTCTTCTCTGCTCTCCAGCCAAACAACAGCAGTAGCAGCAGCGCCCCCTTCTTCTTGAGACTCCTTCTTCGCCCCAGCCAAACAGCAGCAGCAGCGCCCCCTTCTTCTCTCCTCTAGCCAAACAGCAGCAGCAGTGGCAGCAATGTCACCTTCTTCTCCGCTCCAGGCTACCAGCAGCACCACCCCTTCTTTCTCCACTCTAATCCACTCGTGCTCCTAGAACTTGCTCTGCCCCAGCCTAGGGCACGCCCCCTTCTGCACTCCACCTCGCAGTAAGCACCACTGCGAGCAGCCGATTCACCACCGACGAGGGCCCATCGCCGTCACCCGCTCTGATGCCATGTTGATTTTTTTGGGTGGAAGTGAGGTCGCCGACGAGAGAGAGGAGGTAGATTTTTCTAGAGAACTCTACCTTATCCATTCCCCTTCCACACAATGTATACACCTGCACCTTTTACAATGTCCACCCTCTACTATCCTATCCATACAACTAAGTCCTACCAACAAATACATTATGGCAGATTGAGGATTTGTGCTAACAGTGTAATTCTGATTATCTGATACGAGATTCTTCTACTCTGCTCACGTAGAAAATACTCCTTCCGTTCCACAATAGAAGACGTTTTTGCAAGCTAAACGTCTTATATTGTGACGGAGGGAGTAGTTTTTTAGGCTTGTGAGCTTCACTTGCACATTAGCAGTCAGCCTCGTTGAACAACGGAGAATGTAATAGTGCCATCTTATTGTTTTATAATATTAGTAAACTCTACTTGGACTATGAACGACAATCCTTTTAGACCAAGATTTCACCGAGGTATATATTTTATGGTTGCTGCTGGGAAGTGATTCTTTGAGGAGCTAGATAGAGATGGTGATGACCAAGTCACCCTAGAAGACCTTGAAGTTGCATTGAGAAAGGGGCGATAGCCTAATCGATCGACCATGGGTCTCTGCCTCGGCAAGGCCCCTTCTCCCTGGCCGGACCTCCTGCTCGATCTTGCCGGCCTCATCCTCGGCAAGGCGCCTTCTCCCTGGCCGGACATCCCTCCGGATCTGGCCGGCCTTATCCTCGGCCATCTCACTTCCCATGCCGACCACCTCAGCTTCGGGGCCGTATGCCGCTCCTGGCGCCTCGCCGCGCGGCACCAGCTGCCGACACGGGGCACCACGCCTTGGCTCAACCGCTTCGTCCGTTGCTGCCGCGGCTCCTCCGGCGGCTGGACCTCTGCTGCCATAACAATAACCGTCGCGGAGGACGATGGTGCTTGTACCTTCGCAACCCTTTCCACGCATTGGATGCCCTCATCGAGATCCCGTGGCACCACAAGGAGCCGTCCAATATCGTCATGTGTTCTTCGTTCGTGGCGATTCTCGACGGAAGGGAGTTCATGATTGAGCCTCTCTGGCCGGCCGACCCAAGATGCTATTTGTTTAGTGGTGCTGATTACGTGAACATGGCATCTTACCGTGGCAAGATCTTCACCGTCACACACTCAGGGGAGCTCTCCTCCCATGACCTCGTCCACCATGGCTGCGAGCATGTGATGAAGATGAGCCCATCCGTTCAACCTGTGAACAACACTGTCTGCCACCTGGTCATGTCAGCTGATAAGAAAAAGCTACTGATGGTACGGTGGAGCAGAAAGGCCATGTCTGTCCTGGTTGATGATCAACGGAGGGCTGCAGGTATTCGAGGTGGGCTTGGCCGAGGGCCAGTGGTTGGAGGTGAAGAACCTGGGAGGCCAAGTTCTGTTCCTGAGCAGGAGTTGCTGCAGGGCTTTTGGATCGCCGGAGCAATGCCACCCGAGATTACCACAAGGGAACCGTGTGTACATCTTGGGTGTCGACTGGCACCTGAAGCACGTCGATATTCCCAGATACTGCGTGTATGACATGATACTGTTAGTCTAGTTTCACTAGGCGGAGGTCACCAGCTAGAAAGCGCCAAGTCAGAGTGGTTTTTTCCATGCGAGTGATTGAAATCCAGAGATAAATCATACTAGCTTTATGGAAAACTAGCAATGATCTACCGAGGGGCCTTAGGCTGCGTTCGGTTTCTCTCTACTCCTTTAACTCCACTCCGGAAGTGGACAAGACTTTAGCTTAGTTTGATGGAGCTGCTAAAAGCCAGCTCCCCAACTCCGCGGAGCGGCCAAGTTCCGAACAGGGCCTTAGATACTACGATGCAGGGCAATTATATAATTTCATACAAGGTGCATAAACTTACAACCAAGAGGTTCAGGGTTCAAAACCCAGTAAACGCAATAAATAATTGCGGCCTGCCCCCGCTTCCGCCGCACACGTCATATAGCTCCAAAGAAGCATTGACGTAAGGAGGGGTGTTGGAGTGTAATGTTCGGCCCTCTCCATAGTTCGGACTTTTGGATGAGTTGGTTGAAGCATGAATTCAATATGGTATCCGAGCCAAGAGGTCTTGAGTTCAAGACCCTGCCAACGCAGTATTAAATAAAACGATTCTGCAGCCTACATCGATCCCACGTCTAAGGACTAAAATAGCCTAGTCGTGAGGGGAAGTGTTGAAATATATTGCCCACCTTCCTCCATCAGTTCTGACTTTTGGATGAGTTGGCTGGAGCATGAATTCAATAGTGGAAAATATAGGATGTTACTATTTGTGTGTTGTATTGATGTGACCCTCATAAGGATTATATAGGTGGGCCTGTTCTAAAACTCTCCCACTCTGAGCTTTCCAAACTCCACGTAAAAAACGAAGCCGAACGGATTAGCTTCAAGAAGCTGAAATAGCGAAGCTGGCATGGGCCGTAGTGCAATTTTACGGAGCGAGCAAAACCCAGCTTCACAAATTAACGGAATCTGGAGTTCCATGTATTTACGGCTTTTTGCCACCGCCAAGGAAAACGATTGGCGCTCACCTCCTCCTCGTAGGGCTCGCGTACAGAACCGAGCCAGTCCCTCTCGAACCATCCTCTGCTCCCTCGTTCCCCCCAAACTCACCTCGAACCCTCGCCGCCGCCGCCGCCAGTCGCGCTGCCCCCCCCCCCCGGTCGTCGGCCGGATCCCCTCCTCCGCATACAGATCCGCCCACCCCGGCCTCTTTCCCGCCGGATCCCCTGCTCAGCGGCGCTTGTCCCGCCACCAGTTTGGAGCAGCGAGCCCGTGGCAATGGCGAGCTCAACAGAACGCCATTGACGCCGGACTAGGAGCAGCAGCCAGAAGGCCGAGCCCTCTCGGCCAAACCACAAGGTGAGCTCCAACAAAGATGGTCTACCTATGTCAGACTTGGTGTTCATGTGTTGTAAATGCAAACTGAATTTTTCTGCAGTGTAGTATGTGTACTGCTAAGATATAAGCAAAATTCAACCAGAGATATTAGTTTGAATTGTAGTACTGGTAAGATATTAGTAAGCAGTATGAACTAGAGATTGTGAAGTGTAGTGCTGGTAAGATATTAACAGTTAGAATTGTGTAGTCCTGCCAAGAACGCTCTAAGTTTCGTGTAAATAGCAGAACCATGTTATAACATAATTGCTAGCATACAGATTGATTCCAGTTCTAACATGAGGAGTCGAATGTAGTTTATTTGTGAAGTGTAGTTCTGATATGACATGCTTTTGGCTTTGCAAAAAACTTCAGTTTTCATATTATCCTAGTATATGTGAGGACCAATGTGACATGCATTTTCGTAGAGAAGTGTCAAGCATGACTGCTGAATGGAGTGTTGAAAACACTCGGATTGTGTGCGAGTTGTTCGTCGAGCAAGTGGATGCTGGAAATAGGCCAGGCAATTATTTGACCCCAAACGCATTTGATGAGGTGACAAGACAATTTAAGATGAGAACCGGGCTTGACTACACACATACGCAATTGAAAAACAAATGGGACAAGCTTAAAGCTGATTTCACCTTGTTTAAGAAACTCAAGTTTCGGGAGACCGTAGCCGGATGGAACTATGTGAACAACACCGTGTCACAAGATGATGAGTGATGGAAGAAGGCTAAAATCGTGAGTTCTTTTGCTGTTCAAGATGCCAAACTACTCGATTGCAACACAAAAGATGATTGTTGCGGCTACCATGACACTACACAACTACGTCCGCCTCCATGACAAAGAGGATCTCCACTTTCTTCGGTATGAGAGGGATCCGGATTATGTTCCAACTATTCCTAATGCATCGGATGCTTCAACAACGGCAGAAAGCGGTCCTAACATGGATTTGTTTAGGCATGAACTAGCTACAGCCATTGCTCTTAGTTGGTGAAGAAATCATGTTCATGATTTTCTATGCGTGACCATATTGATTTGCAAACTTATTGGCAAATGAAACTTTTGTGGCATGAACAAGTATTTCTGCTAAATTATGACCTATGTTAGCTCCGAAGATTTGGGATCTTTCAAATATTACATGATTGTTGTATATTTGTTGCTCCATGTTGCTCCATGTAGATCTCTCTGTACATGTTCCTGTACAGCAAAAGTAGCTGCAGTAGCTACTATATTAACAAGAACTTTGCATGCTATAAGCCCAAGGCACCACGTACAGCCCCGCCCAGCCATATGTATATCTTTTTTTAACACGCCAAATATGTGTATCACCACGGACAGCCTAGCTAGTCCAAGGCATGACAGAAAAAAAAAACTCTGCTGCACATCTGGGCTGCCTCCAGCCAGCCCAATGGGGAGCCTAACAGGCTTTTTGCCTCCCAGCTGGGCTGCAGCGAAGGGAGATGCCAGCGTCCCTCCAGAACTTTTTTTGATCGCTGGGTGAAGTGAGGAGCTCGCTCCAGAAGCTGAAATCGTGGATTTGGTGGAGCTGGGAGAGTTCTAGAACAGGCCTTTAGAGGGCAAGAAGCCTATGAGTTGGAGTACAAGATGATATGTAGAATCCTAGTCTATCTCTAGTCCTATACGTATTCTAACATCCCCCCTCAGTCGTAGCGGGCGTGAAGCGGACGATTGCGACTGAATTTGAAGTCTTGCGCTTCTGTCGTCTTCTTCGTTGCGCCGTCATCAACTGCGTCTCTGATGTGTCGGCACCTAGGGCGGTGACTGCGTCCCCTTCTGGTGCCTTCCTTGTCTCTCCTCTATTCCCTCCCGCAGTCACAGCGGGAGTGGCGTGGACGCTAGTGACGACGCGGACGCTGTTGACTGGAGTTGTTGCCGATGAGTTGTAGACGTAGCCCTATATGTCGATGTCGAGGTAGCCGATCATGATGTAGCCGTGGCCGAGGTAGTCGTGGTCGATGATGTAGTCGTCGTGGATGATGAAGCTGCACAAAGCCGGAGGCGCAAAAAAATGCGCTATGACCGACAGGGCCGTCTCCAGGAATTTTGGGGGCCCGGGACGAAATACAAAATGGGGTCCTAAAATTTTAAAGTTCGTATAACTAAAGAAGTATCCAAGGAATATCTCATATTGCAGTGGCCAAATAATACCTCCTGGCTATCCAAGGAAAACCTCATGCCAAAGCATATATATAAATTTGGTCGACTGCATAATATATGTAGAACTGAAACTCGATGATTAACAATCGAACCAAATAGATTAAACAAGACAAAGAAATACAAATAATAATAAGGGGTACAAAAGAATACCAAATAAATAGTTTGCTTCATCCATTCCCCCCATATGTGTAGAAACTCCTGTTGTTGCAGGTCGCCAATGAAAATATGTCATCATCTTATTTTTCTATAGCATGAAATAAAATTGATATAAAAATGCATCGATTTGGGTTTCATCCATACATGCACACATTTTTTTAGTTCTAAATTACTCCGTGGTTAATTGTTCAAAGACATCAGTTTATAAATCAACACATACAGCATGTCATCAGTTCAAACTTCCAATGCATCTTCTACTATTGTTGTTTGCCTCTCTCAGCCCAAGAAATCAGTAAATTACTCATTGATTAGTGGCTGAGGCGACGAGCAGCCCCTGTGTTTCTCGGCTTTGGAGGGGCTGCAAGTTTTCGGTGTAGCGGAGAAAAGGCGAGCGCCCGGCGACCAGGTGGAGGACGGGAATCACTGCCGCTAGTGCAAGCACGGATCAGCTAGTAGGTGGAGCGGTCGCCGCCGGCGATCTGCAGCAGACCAACACTGGTTGATTCATTGCATGGGGGCATGGGAGATTACGAGAGAGGCGGCGCGCGTGCGCGAGCGGGGGGCTGGGGAGGGTCACGGCCCTAGGGCTGAAGCTGTAGCGGGCGCTGCATGCACACATAGTTACTTCACGTTTTTCTTCAAATCGGGGCCCCACAATTTTGGGGGCCCTATGCGGTCGGCTACTTTGGCCCCTCTCGTCGACGGGCCTGATGACGGGGCTGTAAACGTGAACGATGCATCTTGCAGATGTCAGAGAGTGCCGTCGACGATGAGTCCACCAGTTTTGCAAGGAACGGGGGAAGCCCATCGAGCACACATCGGTTTTGCCAGAACCGTGTGGCCGTGTAGGGGCGCGTCATTATAGTGACGCCGTGTCGATGCAGTCGTGTCGTCGTGGATGACGCGGTCGATGCCGTCTTCGTGACGCGATCATTGTCGTCGTCGAGGTTGCGTCTTGCAGAAAAATCTGTCAAAGGACGCTAGGTGTCCATTTTATAGACGAGGCGGCCGCGGTGTGTTGACGAAGATGTTGATGAAGACCATGTTGATAAAGACCTTGGCGATGAAGTATCGGCAATGGCGTTGCAGCAGCGTGTCGATGATGAAGTGTCGATGCTGTGTCTGCCGAAGAAGTCGAGGAAGATTGCATCTCTGTCCACACCGGCCTGGCATGTGGATGATGCACGTCGAAGTCGTTTCTCGCATGTTCGATGTCGATTTTTTTTCCTTAGATGTGATGTAGTCGTACAGCTTGATGGCGTGGAGCAATGCAGTTTGCTCGGCGTAGATCGGCGGTGTAGTGCAGGTCGGCTCGGTGTAGATGGGCAGGCTGCGAGGCTGCACCTGCCCACGATGGTCGATGAAGCAGCAGGTCGGACCGAAGTTGCGCGTGTGATCGAAGTCATCGACATCGATCGGGTCGATGTAGATAGGAGCGTGTGGGCGTAGGTGCTTGTCGGTGTCTTGGCGTAGATGTGTGAGCCCGAAGCAGATGATGTGCACGGGCCGCCGACACGTCGTGGCCCTGCCTAGATGGAGGCCCGTATCCATGTGTTGACATGGCCGGATCTGCGTGGAACCATGCGGGAAAATCGGATTCCTCCCACAATCACAGCGTGCCGTTGTGTTTGAGGCGATCGATCGGAATTGAAGACGGCGTGATTGGTGTCCAGGGCTTGGCTGCGTGAGCGCGTGGCGGTGGAGCATTGGTGTCCAGGGCTTGGCTGCCTGAGCGCGTGGCGCCGCTCCACCGGACTGCCGGGGCCACGCCTACCGAGTGATTGCATCGGCCGGCCATGCCTGTGCCTCATCGATCTGTCGTTGCTTCTTTTTTTTTGTCGATGGAGTTCTCGATGGCGCTCGCTGGTGCAGTTTCGATCTTGAAGCCGGCCACATGCAGCGGCGTCGGCGCGTGATCGAGACAATCGTGGCACCTGATCGCCGCCAAATCTTTCACTGATTTTCACCGGAACATGAGGGCTATAGAATTTATTTGGTGGCTAAAGAAGATTAATCTACTAAGAAAATTGGAAAATCGGAATTGATCTAATCTATGAGACTGATCTAATCTTTAATTGATCGGGTGTCGCGCCTCGGGGGAGAGGAGATTAATCTCCTCGGGGACGGCACGTTGCGGAAGTGATGTGAAGGCCTAGGATCGGCGTCGTGAGACTAACCGCTCTAATACCATACTAAAAATATAGGATGCTAATATTTGTGTGTTGTATTGATGTCGCCCTCATGGGGATTATATAGGTGTACAAGACTTAGAGGGCAAGAAGCCTATGACTTAGAGTACAAGATGATATGTAGAATCCTAGTCTATCTCTAGTCCTATACATATTCTAACATAGTGGTCCATTGCAAATATTTCTCCAGCTGCGCTATATATTTTCAAAGCAGATGACTACTCCCTCCGTCCGCGAATAAGCGTACATCTAGCTTTTGTCTTAAGTTAAAGTTTTAAAATTTTGATCAAGTACATACCATGAAAGCACATTTTCAACTCGAATCTAGTGATACTAATTTAGTGCCATAAATGCTGCTATTTTTGTCTATAAACTTGGTCAAAATTTTAAAACTTTAACTTAAGACAAAAGGTAGAAATACACTTATTCGCGGACGGAGGGAGTATTTCTAAATCGCCAGAAGGGTCATTTTGAAATTGTTTGTCATGGTACATTAATGAATCACTTCTTCTTCGATACAACCCCCCCTAAATACATCAACGGACGATATCTGTTAATACCCCTTCATAATAAAGGGTAGGATGGTCTTTCCAGAAAATACTCGTGAAGATATTTCGGAGCCCGCCTTGGGCCGGCCCATTAGTGAGTATGTACTGTAGCGAGGTTCGAAAATCCAAAAATAATCTTCTGCCTGTTATTCGCGGACGGAGGGAGTATTTCTAAATCGCCAGAAGGGTCATTTTGAAATTGTTTGTCATGGTACATTAATGAATCACTTCTTCTTCGATACAACCCCCCCTAAATACATCAACGGACGATATCTGTTAATACCCCTTCATAATAAAGGGTAGGATGGTCTTTCCAGAAAATACTCGTGAAGATATTTCGGAGCCCGCCTTGGGCCGGCCCATTAGTGAGTATGTACTGTAGCGAGGTTCGAAAATCCAAAAATAATCTTCTGCCTGTTATTCGCGGACGGAGGGAGTATTTCTAAATCGCCAGAAGGGTCATTTTGAAATTGTTTGTCATGGTACATTAATGAATCACTTCTTCTTCGATACAACCCCCCCTAAATACATCAACGGACGATATCTGTTAATACCCCTTCATAATAAAGGGTAGGATGGTCTTTCCAGAAAATACTCGTGAAGATATTTCGGAGCCCGCCTTGGGCCGGCCCATTAGTGAGTATGTACTGTAGCGAGGTTTGAAAATCCAAAAATAATCTTCTGCCTGTTAGGCTTCGAACTCAGGACCTCAGGTGGAGGTGACCTTGCTAATACCACCAGAACAAACAAGGTTTGCTGATACAATTGCAGCGCAGTTTCTTATGACCTAACTGGACATATTATAGGAGTTTTTCTCTTAGAAATACTGTCACAGAACAAATTGATACTGTACAACCTGGATAGACACTGTAGCGACCAACACGGGGCATTGTAGCTAAATCGTTTTTTATAGCTCAACAAAAAGTAATGTGTTTTTAATCTTTTGGAATTTTTATAAAACATGAATATTTTTTAAAAATGAAACATTTTCCAAAATTTGAACTTCTTAGGGAAACGTGGGTTTTTCTTTCAAATGTGCGATTTTTTATGAAAAATAATTTGATTTTATGAATATTTTTCAAATTTAAGAACATTCTTTTCAGAATTGTAAACATTCTTGTGAAACTGCAAACATATGTTTTCCAAAATCACAATAAATTATCAAACGTATGAATATTTTCTTGAAAACACGAACAATTTTTAAATTTTCGAACATTTCTTTTCAAAATGCCACTACTTTTTCAAATTTGTGAGCTTTATTCGAAAACGCAAACATTTTCTCAAATTTATGAATATTTTTCAACTATACTAACATTATCTGAAAACAATTTTCAATTTCTAGGGCCTAAGCATTTTTTATTTTCGATTTTTTCCGTTTTCCTCTCTTTTTGTTAATTCATTTTTCTACTTTTGAACTTTATTATTCTTTGTGAACTTGTTCAAAAATTTGAAAAATTGTTTGGTATAACATAAAATATTATTTTTAATTTCGAAAAAGGTTCGGAAATTTCATAAAATGTTCAGTTTTTGAATTGTTTTGTTCACAAATTTAATAAATGTATGTGTTTCAGAAAAGTTGTTATTTTTTTTAAAGTATGTGGTTTGCCATTTTGTTCGAAATTTCCATCAGATTTTCGTAATATCTTAACAATTTTGGAAAAAAGTTTTCTAGTTTGTAACATTGTCATACACACTTTGTAATTCCAAAATTGTTGATAAATTTCAAGAAATTTCTAGGACAAAAGAAAAATGTTTGTGTTGATTGTAAATGACATAAATTACAAATACACTCATCTAAACTTGTAAGGCCATGGATAAATGATCCCAGCTTCTTGTAACATCCTGGCACATGCATACGAGGCATCCATGCTACGTTCGAACAACTTCCGACACTATTTACATGTTGTGGCGCGTCTGACCATTTATGGGCCTAGTTTCGCCGAGAAAACTCCAGAAAATGCAAAACTTTTCAAAAATGTAAATAACTTGGCATGGTGCCTTAAATTGGTTGTAGAAGCTGGTGGAATACATTTGTCATTTAACGGATATCGAAAAACAACGAGCTTTCAAAAAGACCCTTCTGGCCTAAGCGAACACCCTCCGTTGAACATAGTCTTTTTTTGGCATCTTTGAAATGAACCCCACTTTTGCAAGAAGGTAGGCACATACCTAGTTCGGACGATTTTCGGTAACACGTCCGGCCATTTATCGTCCTTTTTAACCAAAAAAAACTTCAGAAAATGCAAAACTGATTGAAAACACAAACAATTTTGCATGGTGCCTTGAATATTGGTCATCCAAGCCCATGAAAAAATGGGGTCATTTCAAGAAAAATACAAAACTTGTCAAAAAACCCAAGCAACTTGGCTTGGTGCTTTGAATTGGTTATACAAGACCATGAAAAAAAAATTGGGGGCATGGATGCCTATGATGGGCATGCCACCTGCTGGCAAAAGTTAGGGTCATTTCAAGAATGTCCAAAAAACACCATGTCCCGCGTAGCATGTCCGAGTAGGCATCCATGCCAGGTTCGATGGAAAAGGATATTTAAAATCATAATTTATATATGTACTTAAAACTCTTATTTTAAGTTTTTAACATAACTAATAAATACAAAATTATAGAACTGAAAACAGTAAATGCTTTCCTAAAGAATAGGAAACATAATTTAAAGTAGTTACTTAAAACTGTTATTTTGGCATTTCATTTTTTTAAGAAAAGAAAATGAAATCTTAGGCCTTGCCCAACTAAGCGACGTCATCCTCCGGTCGGGCACCTATTGGAATTTGTTCATAATTAAAAAATGAATCTATTTTAAATAAATATTGTTCCCAAGTTGAAAAAATATTCGGGAAAATTTACAACACTTTTTTGACATCATGTGTTGTTTGCATTTCTGAAAAATCTTTTGGAATTTAAATTTGTATTCCTGTTCAAATGTTTGTCTTCACAATTTTGTTCGTGCTTTTCCAAAAACTATTCATGTTTTGATATTCTGAACAATTTTTTAAACACACGAATATTTTTTGAAGTTACATTGCAATTTTCGAAAATGCAAATATTTTTTAATTTATGAACCAAATTTGGAAATAAAAAACGTTTTGAAAATTTGAACAGCATTTTGAAAGCGCAACCATTTTTTGAAAAATAAAGAAGAAATGTAACAGGAAAAAAACTATGGAAAAAGGAACCGGTTCACAAAGTGTTCCTAAAACCTTTTTAAAATTCCTAACCCTTCTGTTACTTAAAGCGTCTGGCTTTACATTTTTCACCGAAGGCTCGTTATTCCAGTGGTTGTGGACAATAGTTTATATTTTAGGTGGTCACGGGTTCGACTCCCAGATCGTTCTATCCTTTTTTCGATATATTTGTCATCACATGTACCGCAAATGGGCCGACCCAAGTGAGCGTATACGTACATATAAAAGTAGTTATACGTTTTATGAGGGGGTTGTACCGAAGCGGAATTCAAAGAAAATTGGTGAGTCAACTCCTGTGTGTGCGTGTGATTGTTTGTGTCTCTAGTAATGAGTTACCTGCTGCTATTGGCAACTTGAAGCATCTTCGGTGCCTTCAAATCTCGAGAGCTTCACCTTTCAAGAGTCTCCCCGCCGAGTTCTGTCGGCTCTATAATCTGCAGATTCTACGTCTACAGAAATGCATTCTAGAAAGCTTGCCAGATGACTTAAGTAGTCTGATATGCTTACAGAGATTTGAATCAGATGGATTTCAATGCAATTCAAGGTCTAGAAGTTTTCGGGAAGAAGAACTTTATTATGAAGCGACTGTTGATCTAGCCACTGATGAGCAGGGGCGAGGATTTAGGTTGACGAAGAATATGAACAACCTTGGTCACTTGAAGATAAATAATATCAGCAAGCTAAGCAAGGAATCAAGGATCATGCAGTAGAAGCCCAACTACAGAATAAGCATTATCTTGATATGCTTAACCTGTCATGGTCTAGGTTGAATTCATCTCCAGAGGACAATGCAATGACATAGAGGTGCTTCTGTTAGATAATGAGCAACTAGCTTTACTGAGGGCCCATGGCCAGTACATATACAGATGTGCTAAAGTGCAGAAAAGCCCCTTATACAATGGGGATGAGCACAATGAACTATACACATCTAACACACCCCCCCCCTCAAACTCATGGTGGATCAACAACACTGAGTTTGGAGAGGAAAATCCATGCTGTGCTCGAGTCTGTGCCTTCGTGAAGAAGTCAGCCAACTGTAACTCCGAGGGCACATAGTGAAGGGCGAGAGTCTGACCCTGCACAGCAGCGCGCACAAAGTGGGCATCCACACCGATGTGTTTGGTGAGCTCATGCTTCACCGAGTCACGCACAATACTGATAGCACCGGTGCTGTCAGACAGTAGAGGAGTGGAGGTAGTAGCAGACACACCAAAATCCTCAAGTAACCACCGTAACCAGATCACCTCAGCAGTCAACATAGCCATGGCTCGCAACTCAGCCTCTGTGCTCGAGCGAGAAACTGCAGTCTGCTTCTTTGTCTTCCAGGCAATAAGAGGGCCACCAAGAAAAACACAGTAAGCAGACAGCGAGCGTCGATCAGAGGGATCACTGGCCCAGGTAGCATCAGAGTAGGCCTGGAGCTCAAGAGAGCTGGAGCAGGGAAAGAAAAAGCGCTGAGAGATCGTGCCACGAAGATATCGTAGAACACGGAGGAGATGACTATAGTGGACAGAGGTGGGGGCCGAAACAAACTGACTCAGGATATGGACAGGATAGGAGATGTCAGGACGCGTAACGGCAAGATAGACAAGACTGCCAACAAGGTGACGATAGCGAGTGGGATTAGGAAGAGGGTCACCATCAGAGGCACGAAGCTGAACGTTGAGCTCCATAGGAGTCACAACTGTACGCTCATCACCAAGAGCAGCGCAAGCAAGAAGATCCTGAATATATTTTTCTTGGGAGATGTAAAAGCCATCAGAGGTCGAGGAGATCTCAATCCCAAGAAAGTAGCGAAGTGGACCAAGATCAGTCATGAGAAACTGATCGCGAAGGCGAGCCTTAACAAAGGCAATATAGTCAAGGTCGTCACCAGTGATGATCATGTCATCAACATAGAGGAGGAGAAGAGTCCGACCACGAGGAGTCGTGTGAACAAACAACGCGGGATCATGATCACTGGGTAAGAAACCTGCTGCAGTCACCACAGAGGCGAAGCGCTCAAACCAGGCGCGAGGGGCATGTTTAAGACCATAGAGGGAGCGGCGAAGTCGACAGACCATACCATCACGAGCGTAGTACCCCGGTGGTGGCTGCATATAAACCTTCTCACGCAACTTGCCATTGAGAAAAGCGTTCTGAACATCAAGCTGAGAGATAGACCACTGGCGAACAGAAGCCACTGCAAGAAGAGTGCGAACAGTGGTCATGTGGGCCACAGGAGCGAATGTCTCATCATAATCGTGCCCCTCCTCCTACTGAAAACCACGGGCCACAAGACGAGCTTTGTAGCGCTCAAGAGAACCATCGGAGCGAGTCTTAACCTTGTAGACCCACTTGCAGGTGATGGGACGGACACCGGAAGGAAGGGGAACCAGATCCCATGTGCCAGAGCGCTCAAGAGCAGCAAGCTCTTCGGCCATCGCAAGTTGCCATTCAGGCTGAGTCATGGCAGTTCGGTAGGAAGTTGGCTCAGCAATAGCAGAGAGACCATACCGATCAGGGGAGTAGTGATCAGGCGGGGGGCGAGGCCGAGCACGAAGGTTGTGAACCGGGGAAGGCGTGAGAGGAGGTGCACCAGAGGTGGAAGGCGCGTCAGAGGAGACATCCTCAGTACGAGATCGTCGAGTATAGTGGAGAGGAAATGGTGAGAGAGGGCGACGGACTGGAGATGAAGGTGGAGAGGTGGAGGAGGAGTATGGAGAAGACGGTGTCGATGGGGAATGAGAAGGAATGAGAGGTGCCGGAGGAAGAGGTGACACATGAGGCACATAGCCGGGTGTGTCAGGAAGGAGCATGAACGAAATGTCATCCACAGAGAAACTCGAGGAAGAAGAACGTGGGTAGTAAGAACGAGACTCGTCAAAAGTCACATCACGCGAGATGCGCAAGCGACGACCCACAGGATCCCAACTTCGATAGCCCTTGTGCTCATCACTGTAGCCAAGAAAGACACACTCAACCGACTGAGCAGTCAGTTTGGTGCGTTCTCGTGGAGCAAGAAGGACATAACACACACATCCAAACATCCGAAGAGCGGAGTAGTCAGGGGAACGTCCAGTGAGACACTCCATAGGAATACCACCCTGCAAAAGTGGATGAGATAAGTGGATGCAGAAACAGCCTCAGCCCAAAAGTGAGGCGGAAGGGAAGCGGCAATCATCAGCGCGCGAGCCGTTTCAAGTAGATGACGATGCTTACGTTCAACAACGCCGTTCTGAGCATGAGCACCAGGACATGAGAACTGGGCAAGAGTACCCTGTTCCGCAAGAAAACCACGCAACAGCTGAGAGATAAACTCACCAGTGGAGTCAGCACGAAAGGTACGAATGGGCGTGGAAAACTGGGTGTGAACCATGGCAGCAAAACGTTTGTACATAGAGAGAACCTCGCTACGAGATTTCATGAAGTAGAGCCAGGTGTAGCGAGAGAAATAATCAATAAACAAGATATAATAGCGATGACCACCTTTCGAATCAAAGGGGGCAGGACCCCAAACATCAGAATGAACTAAGTCAAAGGGACGCTGAGATACCGACTCACTGGTAGGATAAGGCAACTGGGTCTGTTTGCCAAGTCTGCAACCATTACAATGTAAAGAAACATCTCCAGATACAGACCCCAAAAGGCCCTGACGAACTAAGGAAGACAAGCGAGAGCCACAGATATGACCAAGGCGATGATGCCACTGCTGGAAGGACGCAGACGAAGAGGCAGCAAGAGCATGGGAGCTGGCAGGAGTGATGGCAGCGGAAGGAACACGAAGCCAGTCAACCTCCCAAAGGCCCTCTGACTCATGGCGCCGGGGGCCAGCACCAACCAAAGCCTTGGTGCGTCGATCCTGAATGGAGCAAGAGTCGGTATCAAGGATGACACGACAACCAGAATCAGTAAGTTGGGCAGCGGAAAACAGATTCATGGTAAGACGAGGAACATGTGAAACACTGGGAACAGAAAAAGAGGGAATGGAAAGAAGACCACGACTAGCAACAGGAAGAGGTGTGCCATCGGCGGTAAGAACATTAACAGGCGAAGTAAGAGGTCGGAGAGAAGACAACATAGAAGAATCTGAAGACATATGGAAGGAGGCTCTAGAATCCAAAACCCACGAAGATGTACCTGACTGTGTAGATGCCTGCGGTTGTGGAGAAATGGCTGCAGTCACAGTAGCAAGTGAGCCAGTCGACGAAGAGCTTGAGGAAGCCAGGAGGCGTTTGAGCCTCACAATGTCCTGGTCAGTGAGTGACGAAGTCGAGGAGGATTCAGGAGTCCCACTGGAAGAGGAGCGCCGCTGGTCTCGCTTCTTCTCACGGCAATTAGACTCTGGGTGACCGGGCCGAGAGCAGTAGCCACAGAAGGTGTCACGGCGCGACCGGCCCCTCTCAGTATAAGTAGGACGACTCACCCCCCTGAAGGTGTGGGGAGGAGCGGTGGAGCGGTGAGCCGAGCAGATGACATAGGAGCCCGAGCAGCCAACACAAACGGGACCACCAGCAAACCAGCAGAGCGAAGACGGGTCTCCTCAGCACGAAGCTCAGCAAGCACCTCTGAGATTGGAACATGACCACGAGCAAGCAAGTGAGCACGTTTGGGCTCAAATTCAGAGCGGAGACGAGATAAGAACTCATATACCCGCTGAAACTCCAGATCAGACCGAGTAGTCTGACAGCAACGACAGGTGCCACAAACAACTGTCCAAAGAGAGTCAAGCTGACGCCAGATGGCAGAGCACTGTGAATAGAACTCATCAACAGAGGAATCACTTTGCTGAAGGGCGTGCTCCTGACGCACCACAGAGAGATAAAGAGCATCACCAGAGGGCTGATAGCGCTGACAAAGATAAGACCACATCGCTGCAACTGTGCCAAGTCCCATGAACTCCGAAGCAAACTGAGGGAGGACACTGGCAGTAAGAACAGCAGCAGCACGAGCATCATCATTGCACCACTGAGTGTAAGCTGCTAGATCATCCCGGTACACAGAGAGAGCATCGGAATAAGCGGATACCTGCTGATCATAAGCATCAACCGCAGCATCATCCAGAGCCTTGGCAGCATCCCGGTCAGCCTGAGAAGCATCAGCAGTAAGAACCGGCAGCACTCGTGGGATTGGGGCCACTGGCGCAACCGGGCATGACGGACAGGGGACCTCGCCAGAGAGAACACCCCACAGAAGAAGACCACGCATATGGATACGCATGAAGCCCACAAACTCAGCATAGTTGGTGCCATCGAAGATCACCGAGCACCGAGGAACAGCGACATAGCCCGAAGAAAACATGAAGAAGTCTTCCTACTGCTCCTCTGCTTTCCTCGGTTTTTTTTGGTCAACCGATGCAGAAGACCAGATCAGGATCGGGCAAGAACGCGCTCGAGCTAGGCGCTCAAGCTAGGCGCCCGAGCAGGAAGTGTAGCCCGCGCGAGCAGAGAGCAGCATTGGCGAGGACTGGGCAGAGTCGCTGGCGGCTCCTGGCCGAGACCAGCCAGGCTCCCGAGCGGGAAGCAGGACCGGGGCAGCCGGCGGCCTGAACCGGCCAGCCAGGCGAGCAGCTGACGGCTGCAGCCGTTCGGACCGGGAGCAGCAGCGGACCGGGGACGACGACAACCGGACTAGCCTGGATCAACGGCAGTCGGACAGGGAGAGGACGGAGTGGAGCGCGACGGCCGGAGAGGAGGACTTGGCCAGAGAGGAAGGCCGGCGGGAGCGGAATTAGGCGGCTGGGCGGCGTGGCCGGGCGGGACCAAGGAGGAGACGGGCAGAGATGGCTGGCGGCAGGCGGAGGCTAGATACAGGATGCACGGAGCTGCGGCGTGCGGGAGAGGGAGGCTAACCTAGCATCTGATACCATATTAGATAATGAGCAACTAGCTTTACTGAGGGCCCATGACCAGTACATATACAGATGTGCTAAAGTGCAGAAAAGCCCCTTATACAATGAGGATGAACACAATAAATTATACACATCTAACAGCTTCAAGTTCTACAACCTCCCACCTGCCTCAAGTCTTTGCCCCTCCATTGTTATCCATGTGTGTTGTTTCCGTCAAGCTTAATGTCACCTTCGTTTATAATTTGCGATGGACGCGAGAGTTCAAAAGCATCCAATATCTCAGAGCGTATAAACCAAAGTGAGATAGCTGAGGTAAGGAAAAATGATAACGCTGGTGTTTTCTCGTCCCTGGCAGACCTAGTGATTGATAACTGCCCAAATCTATCATGCCTCAAACATGTTAAACATGTACCGGCCATCAAGAAAATCACAATTACAAATTGCAAGAACTTAGTTTCAGTACCAGCTGAAAGATCTGTGGATCTCAGTTGCCTTGAAGAACTGACAATGCAGCGATGTCCAAAAATATATTCCCAAGGTTTGGTTGCACCTTCTCTCAAGAGGCTTGTGCTGAGTACGAGGAGTGTTGATCTTGGTCGTGGCAATCTCGGAGACAATATCAACTGTTGCTCCGTCACCTACTCTTTTTTTGTCATGGAGCCGTCCCACATCCATCCAACTAGAAATGTGGAATCTTCCAGCACTAGAGGAGTTGGAATTTTGAAATTGTAATTTTCTTAAATCTATCATTGGACAATCTGGACAGATCCTCAGAAATACGGGGGGATCTAAAGCATTCCCTAATTTCATTCATTGTCATAATTTGAATGACTGATGTCTTTTGAACCAAATCTTCATTTTAAAACTTTTTATATGTATTTGAATTCGTAGTGAGAACACCTTCAGAACAAGATCAATCTTGGGTATATTTAAACTATTTTTTTGTTTTATTGTTTCGATTAGCAAGCTCAACCTCTGGGTATCTACGAGGCCCTCTGAGGCGTCTGTGAGGCCATTCTGGGCCGGGACGGCAATCACCTTGGTTCAGACGCACGTTCGGCCGGTTTCCTCCTTGCACACTAGGTGTTCGAGGATTTGCCTAGAAGGTGGAGTTCTCGTCGAGGAGTGGTGAGCATGGCATGGGCAAAAAGACCACTAGTTTTATCCCTATGTTTCATGTCATGTGTGATGAGTTTTTATGTATGACGTGGATTGATGAAATAGTAATAATTTGATGTTGTGGATTGATGAATCTGATGTCATGTTTATATTATTTGTGTTAAATTTCAGTTGTAGTGCCCTATTTTTTGAGAGAACGTCGGTCTTTATTGATCAAGCAACAAAGTTACATAGAGTCTCCCGGATACAATCCGAAGCAGAATGGAAAATATAAAGACTTACAGAGTTCAAACTAGATCTAGCTAAAACATTACATTGCCGACGAACATGCTTGAAAGTCACAGAAGACAGAGCCCCACACGTCGTCTTGATATCAGCGATTATAGAACCCACAATGGAGCGGTCTCGTGCAGAAGAGTGCAGCCTTTGCACCACCTAGAGACAATCGGATTGGAAAATCACATGCATATAGTTCTCTTGGCGAGCCAAATAAACTGCACGACGAAGAGCCATCGCCTCTGCCACTTCTGAGGATGAAACACCCGGCAAGGGTTCTGAAGCAGCGGCAACACACTGCCCGAATGGTCTTGAATCACCACGTCAATTGCTGAGGAGCCCCGGTCCAAAGAAACAGATGCGTCTGAAGACATCAACAAAGAACCATGCGGTGGCGGAGACCAATGAGAGCTAGAAGCAGGGGTCTCACGTCTAGCCGCATGAGTTTTGAACAGATGTTGGAAGATCAAATCAATGTAAGCACGCGCCTTCGCAGCCGTATGCTTCGGGAGAGGAGCAACAGGTTCATTACGAGCAAAATTCCGAGCCTCCCAAATGTGCCAAAGAGTGATAGTCAGAATAGAGACATCTCGATCAGAACCATAGGATAGGAAATTGAAAAGCCATTGCTTTGGAGATGTAAAGGATGAACGATATAGCTTGATCCCAAAAACATCCTTAATCTCCTCCCAGATAGCACGGGCATGTCCACAAAAAAGCAAAGCATGCTCAATACCTTCCGATCCGCCACAGGAATAACAGTCAGTCCTCGTTGGCACCTGGCGGCGGAGAAGTTGCTCTCCCGAGGGTAGACAATTATGAGCAAAACGCCAAAGCATCACTTTCATCTTATTTGGAGCCTTAATATTCCAAAGCTTCTTCCATAACTTTTCTTCCAAAGACTAACTGGAGTGTTGCCCCCCACCATTTCCACTCCGATCAGACAAGAATTGGTTCGTCCTTGCCATGTTATAAGCGGAACGGACAATATATTCACCGAACCTAGTGAAAGGCCAGTGCACAAAATCTGGACCGCCCGTCAAGTTTATTGGAATTTTAAGAATATCATTGTAGTGCCCTATTTTAGGTCACTGTATGAGAGATAAAATCTGATGCCCTAAAACTCACCTTTTGGTGTCTTCAATGCCCTATTTTAGGACAACCGCTGGAGATGCTCACACATTCACGACACCTTGATAATGAGGCACTCAACAAAACATACGCTTTATTTGACAGTTCCGTGGATATGAGAATCTCAACCTAGAGTTACATCTTGGTACAGTAGTGACACAAGAAATATATCTATATCTATACATCTATACAAATATAAAAATGCCTAAAGGTGCAGATCCAACAAATCCCGGCTATCAAACCAGTTCAATCCAACGACTCTGACTGCTCCAATGGTGAGCCTCAACACATTTAGCATGCGGTTAATATCATACCAAATATCAATGCCATGCTAATTTCATAATTAACACGCAAATAATATCCTACCTAATATCAGCGTGCGATTAATATACTACATAATAACAACGTGCAATGCACGTACGCATTTACTAGTCCAAGGAAACATCGGAAGATCGATGAGCTCAAGTCATCACTTTGTAAGTTGATTCTCCATGGGGCTTTCCTTGCTGCATGCAGCCACGGTGATTGTCATATCAAGGTTGCTTGCTTTGGTAATGGTGGTGGTAGTAAACGGTAGCTCAAAAGAGTTGTGCTTTTCAAAATTGTCATTGCGCTCAACTTGATTCACATGGTCTTTGCTCTTGCCCCAGATGAGAGCATAGAGACCAACAACAATAATCATTGCACCGGTGATCCTACATGGAAACAAATTTGTGAATGGATGAACAACAGATACAACCTCCGATCCAAAATAAGCGTCGCGGTTTTAGTGGACGTGCAGCCACCAATTGATGCGGATGCAGGAGAATATATGTTTCGCAAGTGAAGCATATACATACCTTCCCAATGTGATCACCTCGGAAAGAATGAAGGAGCCTAGCACAGTCACTATGATCATGCAGAGAGGGCAAAAGGCAGTGACAAACACTGGCCCCCGTTCTTGGATAACTATCCCTTGCAAATAATAAGCAACCCCTGAACACATTATGCCCTGAAATGAAATTAGTTAAGCAGCGAGTTAGTCATTGGAACCATCCACGGAAGCAAGTCTGATTTCAAATTGGTCACAACTAATTACGGAGTAGGCGGCCGTGACGAGCCTCATGTCGAATCCAATTGCCCAAGCCTTGGTGTCACGCTCCATCACCAGCGCAACCACGCCGCTCTGCACGACGCCCATGACGCATATCATCGTGGTCAGGGAGAGCTCGGACGGGTAACTCCTCAACGTGTGCGACTGAAGATCGCAAACAAAATCGATGGTCACCACAAATACATCGGGATGCAGTTGGAACAGAAACTAATTTAAGAAGAGTGTGAACTCACCTGGAGTATGAAGAAGGCGGACCAGCAGAAGCTGCTCAACAGGATCATGACGATGCCCAAGAGCCAGCAACCGCTGCTGTGGTTGGCCGTGTCGGCAACGACGTGGCTTCCGGCATGCTTGGTCCATGGGAAGTTGAGGACAGGGCCGCGGAAGAGTACCATGAGCAGCGCTCCGCCGACTGTGATCACCGTGCCGGCGATCTTCGCCTGGCTCCGCCGCTCCTTGATGTTTA
The DNA here is from genome assembly GCF_003073215.2 of Triticum urartu. Lineage (NCBI taxonomy): Eukaryota > Viridiplantae > Streptophyta > Magnoliopsida > Poales > Poaceae > Triticum > Triticum urartu. The sequence goes on along the minus strand of NC_053028.1, from coordinate 662,110,450 downwards.
TTCTCTCCATCCTACATTGTTGACCAATTTATTTCATTACCTACTTAATAAAATAGAAGCTCTTCAAACACGAAAAATGTAAAAGAGAGGATCGCTCTACTGTTAATAATATATCGGTTTGGGTCGGAGCTTCACCTGATCAGGATGGCATTTACAAATGTTACGGCAGGCAATACGTTGGTGAGTGCCGAAGAGAAGCTCGCCGACGTGTTACGGGCTCCTATGTAGAAGAAGTTCTGGTCAAGGACTGGCCTTGAATAATTTTAACAAGTATAAATGTAAGAATGCATCAAATAATGAAATCACAAAAATACTACTATCATGCAACAAGTGTGTGTTGGATCCTTACTCGAGTAGTGCCAGAGCAACGATCTTGTAGAACAGGGAGAGGGTCATTTTGCGCCTTGTTTTCCTGTCACGCCAAATGAAGAGTAGACATGAAGTCGCTTTCCTTACTTGGTTTATCAAGGAAAAACTTGACGACAACGGGCAAAGAGAAGTGCTAGCGTTATTTCAGACGTTTCTGAATGCTCAGCAGCGGTTGCTCAGTTTTTCGATCAAGAAAGATCTTATTAACTCATAAGGTAGCACCAAAAGACTACAAAAAGATAATGCATAAAATGAACATGAACCTTTTTCTTTATCTTGTTACAGATCTCCGTTAGTTATTTCAAGGCCCAGTGTAATAAAAATTGTAAACATGAATTAGGTGATGACGACAAACATATCTGCTAAAAGGAATATGAGAAGACAGCAAAATAATGTAACTATGTGGATTACATTTCAGGAAACGTATTGTTGTTTCCTTTAATTCCGTGAAAACAAATAACAAGCTAATCTTAAACCTAGAACTTGTCCCATTTGAGGACATAAGAATATGAATGTAGCTCAACAATCAATTGATAAATTGCCACACCTACTTACCAAGTTCATTACTATACACATCTCGCAAAAAAAAAGTTACCATACACAACTTAGAGCATGAATTTTCATACTACTTCAAAAACTGAACTCTTAAAGGTACAACGAAACGAGTGACCAATTTGACATGGCCACAGGTTTTCTGACGGTGCAACGGCGGGCCGGGCGCCACCCTGACATGAGCACGGCTGACCACGAACAAAATACATTCTACACGAAGCCAGCTAGCTAGTATAAACGTCTAGACATATTAAACGACGATTAGGGATGATTCACAGATCCGTAATATGAACCTCTCAAACCATAGCGCGAAGGGAGCCATGGCAGCGGCGGCGATGGCGTTCCGGTAGACGACGAGGACGTAGTGGCTCATGCCCTGGCGCAGCGACGCGACGGAGAGGAGGAAGAGCCCGGCGTAGCCGAACTGCAGGAAGACCATGGCCATGTAAGGCATCACCTTCCTCCAACTCCCGACGAGCTCCATGATCTGACCCTCTCAAGCTCCAGCTAAACTATACTGCCTCGATTCGACTCGACTCGCCTGACTATATGTGCAGCTGCTGATCAGGCAACGCTAGCCTGGTACGCCTGCCTGCCTGCTTGGTGTTCTCATGCAATCCCGGCGGGGGCAAACTTATATAGACACTCAACTTGGCAGGCAACCTGCATGACTGGGTTGCCCCATACGTTACTTTACATATGTGAGTGACATGCTTTTTTTTTTAACAGGTGAGTGACATGCTGTTGAGTGGCCTGAATGTGTGTGTGTGTGTGTGTAACCTGTTGTGGCCCTTCTGCCCGGCCGACCATGGAGGATGGGACGACAACATCCTACTGCTGCTGCTCAGCCTCTGTCTCGGCCGTTTCACCTCCGCTTTCGCCGTCCTAGCCGAGGGACCAAAAAGAAGGGGATGAAGAGGCCTTGTGCTGCTGCATCGTCATGATGCTGTTGCTCCGCCTCCACGCTCGCCTAATGTGCCCCGGGTGAGTGAGTTGCGCAGGTTAGAGTTACATTTATTCCTAGATCTGCAATGACCATGTTCTGATCATCTTCATCAGGCCTGAGGACAGAGTTAGGTCAGACAGACTTGTTGCTAGATCAGGAAGAGTTCTGATCACCTAGCTGTAACAAATTAGAGAGTTCCTTATTTAACGTTGTGTTATTTTTTTTCTCTATTTGACATCGAAAAATTATTTTTTTCATATATAACACCAAGTCTAAAAAAATACATGCGCAGCTGTCACTACAGGAAAATCACGTTTTGCCGTGTGAAAGACTATAAGCCGAGAGCTTTTTTTCGGGTATTCGGCTTATGTTCCTCTAAACTGAGTCTACAGGAAAAAAACACCCGGCAACTACAAAACACACGGCTTATGGCAGTCTATAAGTCAAGTGGTCCGGAAAAGCCCTTGGCTTACAATAAGCACGCACGGCATCTACTGTCTAAGATTGCTGTATGTGGCTACATATATAGCTGACTAGCTGCATGCAGATCTCTAGCTGTATGTGTGTATCCCGCCGGTTCGGCTGCTAGCTAGCTGCGTGACGCGTGCAGGCTGAGCCAAACCGGTCGGCTGGACGGATCAAGTTGGAACTTAGAGAATCAGTTAGTTTGTTAGTGCGTGCTTGCATGCATGCACAGGAGTTGTTAGACGCTCTTAGGGGTTGTTTGGATAGCGAATATTAGCGATGGATTTGTACATATATTTCTTTACGGAGGAAGTATGTATTTGTGTGGCCGTTGAGGCAATGCTATGAAAGTGCTGTTAGTGGCCGTGCTTGTAGTTAAGAAGTAGTTAGTGGCCAGGTCATGCTGTTAGTGGCCGGCGGGGATGGATCAGGAGCGGGCGATTTGGGACAGATGGCCGGTTCATATTATACAAGGGGTAAAAGTGTTTTTTGTGTGCAATTTATGACAGTATTAAAAGAGTCAGGCATAAATTTTAGACTCGATACCAGATAGGGAAGAAAAAAAATTCAGTGTCAAATAATTAAGAAAACGAAATTCAAGATTGTGTTAATAAGAAATTCTTTCAATAAATTCTCTTCTTTACATAAATTTGACTTTTGATTTCAAATGCTCTCCAGGACCCAACCGAAGAGCCCTGCATCTGTAGTGGGAGAACTCCCAAATGGCTGGTGATGTAGAAGCTTCTCGCTATGTCTGTTGTGTTCTGTTTTTTCCTTCACAATTCCGTGTATGTGTTGGGAAGCTAATTCAACTGGCTAAATTTTAATCCCGTCTATTCTTCCATGTTCCTCTATCGCAAGGCACTGCTGAATTTTTGTGAGCATAGCCTTTTGATTGAGTGACAAAAACGTTCTTAATAATGAAAACTGGTGAGCAGTTTGGTGCACACAACTTAGGTGCTGGGGGTGATAGGTGACCTCGCGCGGCGAACCCGCTGCCGGCCACTCCGGCCACGGTGGCCACCAAGAGCACTGGGTACGCCATGCCGGCAACCACTACGCCGGCGGGCGGCACCTTGGCCGCGGCTCCGGAAACCTCGCCCGCAGGGGAGGAGACAGGAATTGGACATAGAGGCAAGTTGAAAATATAAATTTTTGCAGCCGGCGAGCCACTATAAGCAACCTCCTTAACAATTATCTTTATGTATAGACTCTAAAAACTCAATTGTAAAATATTACACTGAAAATAGATCAACCAACTAATAAATTTAAATAGGAAATGCATAAAATCAATTAGCAGCAATGTTTATTGGTTTAATAAAGAAACATCTACTCCATCCGTTCTTAAATATAAGTCTTTTTAGATATTTCAATGCGGACTACATACGGATGTATATAGACCATCATATACGGTTGAAATATCAGTGAGGGAGAATCCCGACTGTTGTCATGGAGGTCACTTCTTCTTTCCCTTGTGCTAGACCTTTAGGTAATGCACTCGGGAAAGAAGGGAGGAGCAACCATCACCGACGGTCGAAATATCAGAGAGGGAGTGCCCATCATATATGCCTTAGAGCTCAAATTGGAAAGGATTATGCAAGGCCTACGGATTTGAGGAGGGTATGAAAATAACCTTCGATATTGGCATTCCTCAAGCTAAAGACATTTGGGTGGATCTGGGCATGATTTCAATTCTATCTCCGTGTGCGTTTGTTAACAAATTTGTTAAATAATCTATATTGCTTATCTAAAAATAGTTTTATTCATCCCTACTAAACTTGTTTTTTTTATAATTGATAACTTATTTCCTTTCTTCCAAAGATACAGGAAAGATGATAGACGAGACCTACTACAGTTATGGCTCAGAGCTAACTTAGGAGGAAAAGAATTACCTTGTCTCATTTGTTAATGATGTTCTGAATTTTAAGAACATTTATGGGGTTGGCCAAAATTATAGTGGATATGTGCCACTATACCACGAGTTGAGCGGTGGTATCATGCTAAGATTTTTTTATTATTGTGTTACTAGTCCATCTTTTTCATACAGTATTCTGAAGTAAACCACATTCTAACTATGTTACTATTATGTTCTTCAACATAATCTCCCGAATGATGTTGTGCATCTACTAATGTATGTCGAAGGTGAGATGACAATTGGTAGCTACACCCATGGATGAAGACTTCCGAATGTGCATACTCAATTTCTCAATTAGATGAGGGTCCCAAAATCAAAGGATGGAGAAAAATAGTGAATGAGCGCAGGCCACAAAATGGAGACCGGTGGATCTCTATGCTTCATAATGGAGAAGCAGGGGTTTTTTCTGTTTAATTTTATTTTACCTAAGAGAGAGTAGTAGGTCCTAGTACTTGTCATGTGCTAGGAAGTTATTTACCTAGGATGATAACACTTAGCTAATAGTGGTTGACTTATGATGATCATAATGATGAGATTGTTATATTACTACGATGATGATGAGTTGTTATATCATTGTTATTGTATAAAAATTTGTGTAAGGGTGTATAAATACAACATAAATATGTAGAAATAAAATACGCAGGTATAGTAGTGGCGCGGAGTACGAGCCCGCGCTACTGATTGTTAGTAGTAGTGTGGGGCCTAGCATGTGCTACTGCTAAGAAAAGTAGTACTGCAGTGCGCTAGCAGTAGCGCAAGGCCCACACTACTGCTATGCTTTTATCCCTCGCACTACTAAGGTTTTTTCTAGTAGTGGATCGGCTAGAGAGGCTCTGAATATATAGTTTCCGGGGACGACGAACCTTGATTGACCATTTGTACATAGGTTCCATATTACAAAGAGGCATCAAGCATCGTGATGATGGGACGATGGAGGATATTAAAGAGATACAAAACCAGAGAACATGAAGATGATTGAAGCCTACCAAAACACAGAAAACAAGGATGGAACGACAAATGTAGCATGCCTGGGTGGAGCGATACCACTTAGGTGTTGAATAAAACAGGAACCTTTTGATTTGAGTGAAAGCTAACAACTAAGATTGAGTCGTGCCGGTTCAATTTCATCAGACTTAATGTTGGCCAGTAGATTTTATGAAGATATGAGAATCGAGAGCAAAAATGGATTAGGGTTTTGAGCGGGCGGTGATTTGTCACCGACAGGTGGACAGCAACATGGAAGTAGGTGACACAAGCTTTCGGGAAGTTGATGGCGATGATGTTTCAGTGGTCCTTGGGCTCTAGTGACTTCATGTTTGCGGTGCAACACGACAAAATGGCTCAATCCCCAACTGCAACGAGGCGGCTTTCTCCTGGTGGTGTCTTGCTCGAGTAGAGCTCGGGCAATGTCGAACTTCTCAGGTGTGGCTTGGAATTCATGTTGGAAATATGCCCTAGAGGAAATAATAAAGTGATTATTATTATATTTTCTTAATCATGATAAAGGTTTATTATTCATGTTAGAATTGTATTGACCGGAAACTTAAATACATGTGTGGATACATAAACAAATACCGTGTCCCTAGTAAGCCTCTACTAGACTAGCTCATTGATCAAAAGATAGTTAAGGTTTCCTGACCATAGACATGAGTTGTCATTTGATAACGGGATCACATCATTAGGAGAATGATGTGATGGACAAGATCCATCTGTTAACTTAGCATATGATCGTTTAGTTTATTGCTACTGCTTTCTTAATGTCAAATACATATTCCTTCGACCATGAGATCATGCAACTCCCGGGTACCGAAGGAATACCTTGTGTGCTATCAAACGTCACAACATAACTGGGTGATCATAAAGATTCTCTACAGGTATCTCCGAAGGTGTCTGTTGAGTTGGCGTGAATCGAGATTGGGATTTGTCACTCCGTATGACGGAAAGATATCTCTGGGCCCTATCGGTGATACAACATCACAACAAGCTTGCAAGCAAAGTGACTAAGGAGTTAGTTACGAGATGATGTATTACGGAACGAGTAAAGAGACTTGCCGGTAACGAGATTGAACTAGGTATGGAGATACCGAAGATCCAATCTCGGGCAAGTAACACACCGACAGAGAAAGGGAACTACGTATGTTGTCATAAAGGTTCGACCAGTAAAGATCATCATAGAATATCTTTGAACTAATATGGGCATCCAGGTCCCGCTATTGGTTATTGACTGGAGAAGTGTCTCGGTCATGTCTACATCATTCTCGAACACGCAGGGTCCGCATGCTTAACGTTCGTTGATGAGATATAGTATTATATGAGTTATGTGAGTTGGTGACCGGATGTTGTTCGGAGTCTCGGATGAGATCACGGACATGACGAAGAGCTCTGAAATGCCCGGGGGTAAAGATTTATATATAGGACGATATTGTTTGGTCTCCGGAAAGGTTTTGAAATGCATCGGGTATTTATCGGATCATCGGAAGGGGTTCCGGGAGACCTACGGGGAGTTATTGGGCCAAACGACCCAAGGAAGGGAGCACCCCAGCCCACAAGGGGCTGGCACGCCCACCTCCTGACCGCCGGCTCTCTAGGGAAGGAAAGGGGGCGCCTAAGGCAGGGAGCCGCCGGTCCCCCTACTGCCATCTCCTCCACCCCCCCCCCCCCCCCCCCCCCTAGGAAGGAAAGGGGGCGCCTAGGGCTGGCCGCCGGCCCCCTTGGGGGTGCCCTAGGCTGCCTCCCTCCCCCTCCACCTATATATATGAGAGGAGGGGAGGAGGCAACACACACCACGATCCCCAAGCCGTGTGCGGCGCCCCCTCTCCCTCCAGTTCTAGTTCCTCCCCTGTCCACGTCCGTTCTGCTTAGCGGACCCCTACGGAGAAGTTTCACCACGCCGTCATGCTGCCTGATGTGTCTCCAACGTATCTATAATTTTTTATTGTTCCATGCTATTATATTATCTGTTTTGGATGTTTTATATGGATTAATATGCTATTTTATATTATTTTTGGGACTAACCGATTAACTTAGAGCCCAGTGCAAGTTTCTGTTTTTTCCTTATTTTTGACTTTTACAGAAAAGAAATATCAAACGGAGTCCATACGGAATAAAACTTTACGGTGATTTTTCTTGGACCAGAAGAAACCCATGAGACTTGGAGAGGAGGCTAGAAGACCCACGAGACGGCCACAAGCCGTGGGGGGGGACCCCCTGGCTTGTGGGCCCCTTGTGGACCTTCCTGGCCTAATTCTTCCACTATAAATCCTCAAATATTACCTCTATACCAGAGGGCACACCAAAAATACTTCTCCGCCGCCGCAAGCTTCTGTTCCCGTGAGATCCCATCTTGGAGAATTTTTTGGCACTCTCCCGAAGGGGGATTCGGTCACGGAGGGACTCTACATCGACCTTGCCTCCCTCCCGATGAAGCGTGAGTAGTTCACCATGAACCTAAGGGTCCATAGCTAGTAACTATATGACTTCTTCTCTCTCTTTGATCTTCAATACAATGTTCTCCTCGATGTTCTTTTGCGGTGCGTTTGTTGAGCTCCGATGAATTGTGGATTTATGATCAAATTATCTATGAATATTATTTGAGTCTTCTCTGAACTCTTTTATGCATGATTAAGATATCTTTGTATTTCTCTTCGAACTATCGGTTTAGTTTGGCCAGCTAGAATGGTTTTTCTTGCGATGGGAGAGGTGCTTAGTTTTGGGTTCAATCTTGCGGTGTCCTCACCCAGTGACAGAAGGGGTAGCGAGGCACGTATTGTATTGTTGCCATCAAGGATAAAAAGTTGGGGTTTATATCATATTGCTTGAGTTTATCCCTCTACATCATGTCATCTTAGTTAAGGCGTTACTCCGTTTTTATAAACTTAACACTCTATATGCATGTTGGATAGCGGTCGGTGTGTGGAGTAATAGTAGTAGATGCAGGCAGAAGTCGGTTTACTTGTCACGGACGTGATGCATGTATTCATGATTATTGCCTTAGATGTCGTCATAATTATGCGCTTTTCTATCAATTGCTCGACAGTAATTTATTTATCCACCGTATGTTATTTTCAAGAGAGAAGCCTCTAGTGAAACCTATGACCCTCGGGTCTATTTTCCATCATATATTTTCATATCTATAAACCAAAAAAACTCAAAAACACCTTGCTGCAATTTATTTATATTTACTTTAATTTTCTCTTTTATTTATCTTTTATATCTATCTCTATTCGATCTCAGTTTTGTTCGTGACCGTGAAGGGATTGACAACCCATTTTTCGCGTTGTGTGCAAGTGTTTGTTAGTTTGTGCAGGTGCATATATTGGAGACTTGTTTGTGCCTCCTAGTGGATTGATACATTGGTTCTTAACTGAGTAAAATATTTATCTCTACTTTGCTGCATCACTCTTTCCTCTTCAAGGGAAGAATCAACGCAAGCTCAAGAAGTACAACTGCCGGAACTCATCTACTACTTCGCCTCTTTTGCTGGATCGAAAAGGCGAGGATGTCATCGAGCTGAACGTGCGCTGAACGTAGAGGTGTCGTACGTTCGGTACTTGATCGGGACGGATCGAGAAGGTGTACAACTACATCAACGATGTTGATAAACGCTTTCGCTTAGCGATCTATAAGGGTATGTAGATGCTCTTCCCTTCTCGTAGCTATGCATCTTCATGGATAGATCTTGCGTGTGTGTAGATTTTTTGTTTTCCATGCAATGTTCTCCAACAATTAATGTCACAGCGCTGTTACGAGGGAGAAGGGTTCATGTGAATGTGGTGCATTATGTTCGACCTAGGTAAGGAGAAAAAGGGCTTAGGAAGTTTCATGGTCAACAGAATAGATTGGACATTGGCGATTGCTTTGTTCAAAACTAGTCCAAAAGAATTTCTAAAAATATCAGAAAACTAGAGAAAATGAAATACTTACTTAGGGCCTAATAAAAGTATTTCCAAGCCAAACTATATTTTATAAATTTATTTTATTATCTTAAAGTTACTTTGGGTGTTAAAACTTTTAGACTTCAATTAACTCTCAAAATATTCTTCAACTCCAGAAAAATATTCCAATAGTATTAAATCATTTCCAATATCTATTATTTTGAATAAGTCGTATTATCTTCTCCCATATTTTAATTGAAAAATTATTTTCAGTATTTCAAAATTTTAATAAGAACTCAAAATGAAGGCAAATATAAATATTGAGAATTCATATATAGTTTCAACAGTTTAAAATCATACTCAATTTCAAAGTTCAAAACAAATAATTTAAAATTATTTAACTTATTAACATTATAAATTCAAAAAAAATGTTGTAGAACCAGACATGAATTCATTCAGGTGCTTCTTCCCATATTTCTCTGCCCTAATTCACCGCTGTCATTATACCTCTCATTGTCCTAATTCATCACTGCCAACATTCATGTATATTGAATTTGAGTTAACTAGTCTCTTATCCAGCTTATAAAAACCCACTTAATACAATTAGAGAATAACATCAGTAACAGATAATGTTTAAGCGCTATGTTTGTTCATGTTTACCGATAAATCATTTCTCAATGGACTAACATAAATAGTATGGCGCATGTTTATACTAATTATTTTTACTTTTTAAATTATTATGATAAGAAATCTGAATATATTTTCTTATATAGCATTTAGCACACAATGTATAATAACAATATCAAATAACACATGGAATGTTGTGGTTCCAGTTTCAGTGTTATACAACTGAATCATTAAAAATAGAACAATGATTTGCTAAATGAGCACAAGAATCTTAGTAGAAATGTATTTTCTCTTGAGAACGGTGTTATTTTTTATATATTTAGTTTGAAACATTTTAACATACTAAATTCCATTTAAATCAAAGGTAATCATAAAAGGACGACAAAATCTCATTCATCCCCGGAATATTTTGTGCCACTTTGATGTATTATACTATATTTATATGTGTTTGTATCTACTTTCTTATCTTAAAATATCTTAGTAGAGGTACAATTATTATTCTAACAAGTATCCTAACCAAAGTTTACATGTAGAGTGTGATATTCTAGTTTTTTTATCTAATATGATTGTCTAGTATTGTTGTAAGTACAACGTTTGAGGTGTCAAAAAGTGAAATGTCCTCGAATTTAATATGTTGCATGATTTTTGTCGTCGTGCCTACTACAATTTATACTACATGATTTTTGTTACTTTAATTGCATCAAATAAAAAATTATTTCCAAGATGTTTGGTTGGATGTAAATCCTCGTACTTTGTAAGTAGAAAACATTTAAAACTATTTATATATAGAATTCAATTCTAGGAATCAAACAATTGATACGTACATAAGAGACGTCATCCGTATACGAATCCAATGATATAATTTTGATGTCATATATCACATATTCAACACATTTTTGTATATTTCATTTCAAAAAGGGTTAGAGTTTACAGGGATCACCTAATACGTTAGGAGAGGAAGTCTACGCCATAGCCCGGCGTGTTCCTTTAAAGTTTCCGTCTTGAGACGGTGAGTCCACAAAATAAGGTCCTGAAGAATAGCTTTTACAGAGGTTTTGACATCAAATTCCAAACTTTGGAAAACCTTCTTGTTCCTAGCTTCCCAGATTTTCCAAAGAATGAGAAGAAGCATAAAGGAACGAACAGAAGAAGGTAATGCCGCCGGTAGCATGGTGGTGAAGAGATCAGCCGTAGGGTTGAATCGTGGTTTAATACCCGTTGCACGCCAAATCCTGCGAGCTGCCGGACAGGTGAAGAACAAGTGATCACGATCCTCCATCGCATTGCTGCATCTTAGGCAGGTGGTAGAGCTTAGAGCATCTCCAACAGCCGTGTCAGAAGACGCGCGCGGTAAATTTGATTTTTAGCGCGCGCTGGACGGTTTCGCGCGCTTCAGCGATGGTGGGAAACAAGTGCGCGCGGGAAAGGGCGGCAGCTCGCGCGCTATTTTTGGCGCGCCGCTTCCGGCGTGCCTATAAATTGCGTCGCTCGTCACGCGTCACGCGCGCCTCGTAGCTTCTTCACCGCTCCAGCGCGTCCACCGTTTCCTCTCCTCGCCGCTCCAGCACCTCGCCCACCGACGCGCCACCATTCCGCCGCGCCGCCGAGGAGCGTCGGGCTGCTGGTACTCTGCCGAGATTCGGTCCGGCGACGTCCGGCTCGGCCTCGGTACGTTCCAGATCTCGCACGAGGCCGCACGCGCCTACGACGCGGTGGCGTGGCGCCTAGACAGGCCGCGCCAGCAGATGAACTTCCAGTATGTCCAAACGCGCTAGCAGACGCAGGACGTCGCCCCTCCGCCTCGTCTTATCACGGACCAGGACCGTGCGAAGTACGCTCGGCGGCAGCGCCGCCTCCTCGTCTCCGAGGAGGACGAGTGGGCCATGGTGGAGTGGCGCCGACGCCACCCGGAGGACGTCGCCAACGAGGAAGCCTTCTGGGCAAGGCGTCGCGAGGAGATGGCAAGGCGCCGCGCAGAGCGGTTGGACAGGCGTCGGCGGAAGGCCCTGGCGTTATCGCAATGCGAAATCGTTGAAAATGGTGGGCAGTCGATCTTTTCGTCTAATGATGACCGTTGGGAAGACATGTGGCTCGATACCTCGGACCAGACCAGCGAGGATGATGAAGATGATGATGACGACTGGGAGTAGGCTGTAGTTGCACTATTTAGTACACATTTTTTGACATTAGTGTAGTGTCAAAAAGCGTCTTACATTATGAGACGGAGGGAGTAGTTTTTAAAAAAAAATCGTTGCACCGTAGTTTTTTATCGATCTATACTATGGAACTATGTAAAATATCTATGTGTCGTTTTGATCTATGAATTTTATTTATCGTTTTATTAAAAAAATATACGCAATGTTTAGCGTGCGCTGCATTTTAGCGCGGCCGCTGGAGCTACGCGCGCGCTCAGTTTTAGCGCGGCTGCTGAAGCCAGTGCTGCCGGCCGCGTCAAATCAGACGAAGGACGCGCGGCAAATGAGTTTTTAGCGCGCGACGCGTTGCGCGGCTGTTGGAGATGTTCTTAGGATATTCAACACGTCTTTGGATATTCAACACATATTTGACGCCATGGAGCCACGCCAGGGTTGACACGCGAACAGAGATCTCCCTCCGGCCGTGTGTGTACCCCGCCGCCCTCACGTGCGTGCGGCACGGCCAACGCCCTCGCGGATTACTGCCAGATGGGGCAGTCTGTGTCCGTGCGGCCTGCTGCCCGGCGCTCCTGGACGAGCGTGTGTGTGTGTGTCGTACGTGGATGCTTCAGTGTGCTGCCGCTGTGTGTGATGCGGGCTTGTGTGTGGGAGTGTTTCGTGCTTGTTTGGCCCTCGTGCGTGCTTTCGGCGTGTGCTGCCGCTGCTGTTCTGTTCAGGGCCGGCCAGGGTCGCCGCCCGTCGTCGCGCGTCATATGTTCAATCAAATGCGTCGATGGTTTGAGCACGCAAATGAAGGATAGATAAAGGATACTTCCTCCGATTCATAATAAGTGTCGCGGTTTTATGCTAAGTGAAGTGGCATTGGGGGTGTCCTGTCCGCGGACATGTACTCCCACTCTGAGTCCAATCTCAAGTGAAGCGAAGCAGCGCACTATGCATTGCATGTTTCATCCATTATCCGACCAAATCCATACAGTTAATTACCTATAAGCATCTGGTTCCAAAAAAATAACTATAAGCATCACTCCGCTTGCATTGTTTTTAGATCCATTACTCCATCGACGCGATGACCTGATGCATATCCCAGGAGTAAACACCTGCAAGAAAGGGATGCCTCGTAGAGCCCAGGGACAGTCGGCCGTCCGATCAAAGATTCTCTGTGATGCCAGCCGTTGGACCTCGGGCTGATTTCGTTCGAGCCGTTAGATCTTGGGGTCGATCGTCGTCTGATAAAAGCTCAATTTCAATTGCATTGGTGGATTATTCATGTGCTTTGCTGGGGGTAGTTTGGAGACTTCAGTTCGCAACACATAAAAAGGGCAGCATCATCGTGGTGAAACCCTAACGTGCACATACGGTGATAAAATCCCCTCGATTCACCCCTCTCCACCCCGCTTGCGCCTCCTCCGACCCTTGGGAAAATCAATTTGACACTAATCCTTAGGGAAACAATATTTCCGCTGCTTAGATTGTGTTGTACTAGTTGTTGATTTAATTGAGGTCAATCAAGTTTTATGGTGCCACAAAAATTGATTTGGTTTTCTTAATTGCAAGTGCCGCTCTTTCTCATCGCGCATAATGTTAATCTTGCAATGATAAGGTTAGGGTTAAAGTTTTAAGGTTCGGTCATTCTAAGAGGTATTGTTGTTCACTTCTTGAAATTTAAATATATTAGTTAATATGACTATTTAAAATTCTGCAGGAAGCATTTTCTCCTTTTGCAACGTTCATTGCATTAAGTTAGTTACTATGACTGTCATGATATATTTATTTTCTGAATATTTAGTACCATGAAATCCAGTGTGCGTAGTGGCATACGCGCTATTTAGAAAAGGATAACTCTTTAATATCCATTATGCATGGATGGACTTAAAATTACTACTATGTACTAATCATGGTGCGTATCTTCAGTCAGATCTACACCTTACAGAACGTAAAAAACACAGTGGTCAGTAATGCTAAAATATTTTTGTTTGAGCTGCAGACTTGGTTATAATAGAAACTTCTAATTCAAACATACTTGTATCAAGAAATTGAATTGAGCATTTTTTAGATTGTGCGAAGTTAGGGCCTTTATTATCGTCTTTCGGTTCATTTATTGCTCTATATTGCGAGCATGCTCTAGAATGTTTGAATGTGCTTTGCAGATTTTGTTTGTGGAGAGGTTCAATTGTTTCAACCGATTTAAATGCAAAAGGGTGGCACGCTCCCTTGTGATGCTGATGTTGAATTATCTATTGAAGTCAGGTATACCAAAGATAGGATCAAAATTAGGATATGTGTAAACTTGTAGTTTTCTCTCAAAGATGGGATTAGAATTGGAAGAACCATATATATTGGTTCTCTTGGACTACTACCGTTAGGATTTGCTTGGTATATAGTGCTACATTTCCATGACATGCTCAAAGGGATGTAATGCGCCGAACCATTAATATTATGTCTTCTTCCATTGGATTGTTCTGCTTGTTTGGTGCATACAGTGACATAAACATCAAGAACATAATTTGTATTACCAAATAAGGTCTCGAGCAACATGCAAATGTGATTATGTGCTACAAACAATGACTATATTGTTGTCTTTGACAGAAGGAGAACTCCTGGATCTGGAAGATAATACCAGTTACAGAAGTATAGTTGGTGCACTTCAGTATTTAACTCTGATGTTTCCTTTGCGGTAGATAAAGTTTGTCAGTTTCTTCATGCACCCACTATTGCTGAGTGGACAACATCAAAATGTATTCTAAGGTATGTGAAGAACACCTCATGTGTTGGTTTGACGTTCAATAAATCTTCGTCTAGTCGCATTATTGCCTTTTCAGATGCAGATTGTGCTGGTTACTTGGATGATAGAAAGTCAACAAGTGGGTTTGCCATCTTCTATGGACCAAATTTAATTTAATGATGTGCGAAGAAACAAGCCACTGTTTTCAGGTCAAGCATAGAGGTTTGCCCTATACTCAAAGAACTTGGAGTGTCACAAGCTCAACCTCCTTGTCTCTGGTGCGATAATCTTGGTGCAGCTTACATGTATGCTAATCCAGTTTTTCATGCTCGTACTAAGCATATTGAAATAGACTTTTACTTTGTCAGAGAATGAGTTGCAAATAAATAGTTAGAAATCAGATTTATTCCTTTAAAGCATCATCTTGCATATGGCTTTACAAAAGCGTCGCCCATGAGAAACTTTCAAGAATTCAAGTGTAACATCAACTTGATGACTTGATGAAGTTGTGATTAAGGACGATGTTAGACATCTTGGTGTGCACCCACACATATATGTCATTCTGTTAAGGAGTTAGCAGCAGTTAGGAAGATCTCTTATTCTCTCTTATCTCTCCAAGGTAATCGCCAACTGTCATGTTCCTAGTCATGCGCTTGTATGCTCTCACAAGATAATCCTCGTTATATTAATATATACGTGCGGGCTCTCCTAAGGGAGAGTTGAGACGCTTCACAAAATTTCCACATACTATATATTACTCCAATGTAAACAATCACTGGTGTCGTGAGGGGTAGGGGAGTGCCCCTGCCCTACCATGGTTGCTAGACATGAACACCTCTCTACCACCAAACCATAATCGAGGGGGCGGGGGCAATGCATGTCCCGCGACACTTTGCCGATGAGCTCGCCGTCAAGATCATCGACTGCGTGCCTCGTTGGTGCGCATGACGCGTCCATAAACCAGTGAAGGCTCCAAGTCCGGTGGTAGGGCTACTTGGTGATAGGGTGGAGTGCAAGTACTTGAGGAGCAAGTGCCCCAAGTAGATCCACGCGAACAAGCGGTGGACCGGCAGCAATGACAAGATGATGAGTACTAGTTAATAAGGCAATGAAGTTGCACCTTTGTTAATATGAGTAGTCTATCATTCCTACGGAGCTATAGTGTCATAATACACAACCCAGGTGACACGAAGCTTTGGAACCCTTAAAATTTGGCACAACATGCATGTTTATTGTTTAGTACTCACTTCGGATACATGTTGTCCACACACATATATGAAACTATGGTTCTAAGCAACTATACAAAAGAAAGTTGCTTAGACTTAGAAAATAGTACTATTTTTGTCTAGATGTGATTTCGCTAATTCTAGGCCTATTTGATTGACTAGCAAAGGACACGTGCGTTGCAACGGGAATAAACACAATCTCCAACGGCCATGACCATATTTTGTTGCAGCACCGAGATACACTATCACTCTAAATTTCATGAAATCATGAACAATTTTAAACTAATGAACTTTGAAATTTAAATATTTTTAAATTTGTGAACACTATTAAAAAACCAAACATTTTCTAAAATCAAGAACATTTTTTTGAATTTATGAACATTTTATACTATTTGCAAACATTTTTTAAATTTTGAACATTTTCTTAAACAAATTTCTTGATTCACAAACATTTTTTGATTTAACGAATATTTTTTAAAATGCATGATCATTTTTTGAATGCACGAACATTTTATTAATGAATAAACTATTTCGTAAGTCACAAACAGATTTTGAATTTTTAGGATATTTTTCCATTCACGAATATTTTTTGAATTGTTAAAATTTTATTCAATTTGATTAACATTTTTAATACACAATATTTTAATAAATCATAAATATGTTTTGTTTCCCAAATATTTTTTAGAAATATTTGAACATTTTTTAATAAGAAAACATTTTTACAAAGTCAGGAACATCTTTTAATCCACAATAAAATTATGATTTATTCAATACTTTATTTATAAAATCACTTTTTAAAAATTCTTAAATTATTTCAAGTCTCAAATTATTTAAAGTAGAAAAAATAAATCGGAAAAGAAAAATGAAAAATGAAAAATAAAATTAAAAAAGCAGGCTGTAGGACATGGGCCGGCCCAAACAGGCGATCTGCGTCTTCTCCCAACGCGCAAAGCGCGGTATAGGAGGTCCTTACTGCATGGACCGGCCCAGACAGGGGATTCTCCCTTGTAAAACGTGTTTTATCACTTATACATGGCATTGGTGGGCAATATTTTGCAACTTCTGGGGTAATTTTCATGATATACCGCCATAAGGAATAGCCTCTTTATTATTAGATTAGCAAATATGCCTGTGCAGAAACATTTTTTTTAATATTTATTTTTGTGAACATTTTCTAAAATTTCATGGACATTTTTTTCAGATTCCCGATTATGTTTTGAATACACGATCATTTTTTCAAAACCATGAACATGATTTTATTTCTCAACCATTTTTTCCAAATCATGATTTTTTATAATCTGCGAACAGTTTTGCAAAACCAGCAACATTTTTTGAATATTCAAATTTTTTATGATTTCCTAAACATTTTGAATTTCCGTATATTTTATGAGTTCTCGAACTTTTTTTTGAAAACTCATAACTTTTAAAATTTGAAAATCCCAAATTAATTTAAAGAAGAAAGAAAACAAAATGAGAAAAGAAAAGACAAAAAATGAAATGAAATAAAAATAGGGGAGTGAAGCCCCGCCCATGAGCCGGCCCATGAACGCATACGTGGGGGAGGACATGTGTTAAAGGAGCTATGCATCAACCACTCTGCTGCTTGTGGGTGTGTGGTTTATATCGATCTCACCTCTATAAAACAACGAAGCTGGACGGCGACTTTTGATCTGAAAAATTGAATCACTTTCTTCAATTATGGATGGCATAGTGGGTAATTTATAGCAACTTCCGGAATATATTTTCGGACGGACCGCTAGAAGCGATAAGGGCTTTATTATTAGGTAAAGATATAGAATGAATCAGTGAACATTTTATGAATGATTAAACTATTTTGTAAGTCACAAACAGTTTTTGAATTTTTTGAATATTTTCCCATTCGTGAACATTTTTTGAATTGGCAAAATTTTGCTTTAACTTCATTAACATTTTTTAATACACAAAGTTTCAGAAAATCATGAATATTTTTTGATTTCCCAAATATTTGTTTTAAATTTTTGAACATTTTTAATAAGCAAAATTTTTTATAATATCGTGAAGACTTTTTGAATCCACCAATATTTCATGGTTTATTAAATATTTTATTTCAAAAATCTCATATTTTAATTTTCAAAACTTTTTTGAAGTCCCAAATTATTAAAAGTAGAAAAAATAAAATATAAAAGAAAAATAAAAAACGAAATTTGTAAAAATGCTGCACGGACATGGGTCGGCCCAAACAGGCGCTACGTCTTCTCCAGCGCGCAGAGCGCGATATATGAGGTCCCTACTGCATTGGCCGGCCCGGGTGGGGTATTCGTCTGTATAAAAACATTTTTTATCACTTATAGGAGGCATTGTGTCTCCCAAAAAAACTTATAGGTGACAGTTGTAGGCGATATTTTGCAACTTTAAGGGTAATTTCTGAGACGTACCGCCAGGAGCAATAGCCCATTTATTATTAGGTATCGATATGGTTCTAAAAACGTGCGAACAAGAGAAACAACAAGTTGGATGTCATGCCTACTACTCCATTGTTGAAAAAACATAGTATTATTTCGAGATGTTTGAATAGATTTAAATCTTCCTATGAAGCACGGTGAGATAGTACATTTGATTAAAAGTAGAAGGTTGAGCGCGCTTCATTGCGTCGTCGGTGTCGTTGGATTTCATAATGTTTGTTTGTTTTTTGGTGTTCACACGTGGGGAAGATGGCCTCTGTGTCTTTGTTCTTTTTGTGATATCGTGTTTTGGTGGACTTTATTGATAGTGCGATTCTATGGTATTCACCAACCAACTCATACTTATATGTGAAAGTCTCTTGCACTGCACTGGTGACCGCAGGTATCGTGTTGGTGCTACGGTGTCATATATTGGTGTTCCTTTTCTTTTTCTATGTGGCGAGAGGACATGGGGACCGGTGTGTTTTAGGTTGGTCGTTGTGGATTAATTTGAGAAATCGTCGATCCAGTCAAAATTACAAACCAAACTCAATATTAAACACCTTAGAATTGATTCCGAAAAGCCGTTGACCTAGTTCAAATCATGAAGCAAATCCAAAATTAAACACCGTTAACCCAGTTCAAATCATGAATATTTAGATCGAAAACCCAATTCGGTGCCCAGGCTCATCTGCACCCGTTCAAAAAAATCCAAAAAAAATTGTGCGTGAGGTTCGCTCCAAATTTCAACTTATTTAGACGTTTGAGTAGCTCCCAGCAAAAAAAAAAATCGGATCAGAACAGTGTGTGAACAGTAAACCTTTTTACAGACCCTGAATTTTTCTTTTTTGCTGGGAGTTACTCAGATGTCCAAATGAGTTGAAATTTGGAGCGTACCTCATGCATAAACTTATCTACCACACACAAAAAAATTAGAATTTTTAGTATTTATTTTGGTTTTTTCGTCAGGAGGGTGCAGATAGATCCTTCTTCATTGCACGTATATATAAATATCACACACAAGGGGGGAAAAAGTTAGACGCACGTGGCGCTCGGCGCGGAGCACCCCATCACTCCTCCCTCGGGGCGCGTGCACCGGCCGCCACCCTCGGGGCGCGTGCGCGCCACATGACGCGAACAACCGTCACATGATGCAACGCAGCCCAAACCCAAACCGCCGCGGCTTTCCCTTCCCCTCCCCGCAAAAAAATCCCCCGCCCTCGCATCCCAGCCGTCCATCCGTCCCGTGCGCCTCGGGGCAGATAAATACCTCGGCCCGAGCGAGCCGAACCCAAGCCCTCCTCTCCTCTCCGGCGGCCGTCGCTTTCCCCTCGGACCCCTCCCCTCCGCTCGCGCCCGCCCGCCAGCCCGCCTGACGCTGCCGGTTCTCCACGTCTCGCCCCCGCCTACGCGCTCAGGTGAGTTCTTGGCCCTTATCCTCCTCCCGCCTCCTTCTCCTTCTTGGTTTCGTCTCTCGTGCCTCTGGTTAGCGGGTTCTTTGGAGGAAGCGAGATTGTGCCCTTCTCCGCCGTCGTGGCCGTGCTTGCTGCGCCGCCGTCGTGAGATTGGGCCGCTCCGCCGTAGGGATGGCGGCTAGGCGATAATAGGGGGTTTAAATCTGTCTGTGCGGGGAAGGTTTGCTGCGAGACTTCTTGCTTTCTGAAGATGTTTGCTAAGATGCGTATCAGTCGATGAAAATTCCCAGTCTTTCCGGGAAAAAGACGGTTGAATTTTACGACTCTGTGGCATGTCGACATGGATTGTGGCAAGACCAGATATATTATTATCAACAAGAAAAGTCTGAGATTGTTGTGCTGGCTCGCTGAAGCGGAACTAATTGTAGTTATGCAGAATAACTGAGGCAGAACCAGTTGTAGTTATGCAGAACAATTTAAGCAGAATAACTGAGGCACAATTAATTATTATTCTATTGCAGAATAATTGAAGCATAATTACTGAATCAGAACTCGATTGTGCACAACATGCTCAAAGAATTTCATTACTTGTTTTTTCTAGTGGCGTGTAAAATGAGTACTAGGGAGATCTTTGATGGGCTCTCGCCATTCAATGCAAGCATGAAACTGTGCAGAGATACTTTATCTTTATTTAAGATTGATGTACTCCTACTCATGATTGGGGAATACTTCAATCAATGTGCAGGTCCTTGTTGAGTGAAGCATCTTCCTTCCTTTTTCTGACATGGGGATGGAGCATCTGATGAGTGTCGTGAATCCTTCATCAGGTTAGCCACCAAAGGTTTCCATCTGCCAATATAGTTTCTGTGCACAGCAAACTGCGACTGACTGACTGTTTGTGCATAGGTTACATCTTACAAAGAGGTCTCGAACGCCGTGGTGATGGGACGATGGAGGAAAAGAAAGAGCTACAGAAGCAGAGGACAGAAAAAATGATGGAAGCCTACCAAAACACAGAAAGCAGGGATGGAGTGATCAGATGTCCAATTCCATGCAAAAGCAGCAGGTGTTTTTTCAATTCTTTGGTCAACTAGATTTTACTACGGTTCACACTCTGCATCTTGTATGTTTCTAAGAAATTACCAAATTTAACTATTTTGAATGCATATTGTTGCCTGAAATCATTTGGATCATCTAGAGTTGTCCCAATCAGGATTTTTCTCATTTGTATTTTAGATGGATATAAACAATATGCAATGATTTTACAGCTAGTACACACTCTGCTCTGATATGACATTTTCATAATTAATTGGGCTTTTAAACATCTGCAAAGTTGATCAGATTTTTCTTTTGAGTTTTGACATTTTGATCTTTATTAAAAGACTCATGATTTTTCTTCTTCTTTATTCAGACCGTACAGGGAGTATGATTTTAAAAGTGCACAAGATCTCTCTGATTTTATGGTGAGCAAGGTTAGTCTCTCTCTCTCTCTCTCCCTCTCTCTCCCTCTCTGATGTTTGTGAAATGTGCTTGCACTTTCCAGTCATAGGCTATTTCATTTTGGATTGAACTTTCTTTTCATTTTTTATCTTTTGAGCTGTGCTGGAGTAAATTGTTAGCACAGCTAAACAAACAGTCTGACATTTTCTTGTTATTTAACCAAGTCCCTCTTAATAACAGTTGGTTTGACAATCTGCAGGCTTCTCCTCCATACTTCATGGGATCTCCACCAGTTCGTGCAAGCAATCCCCTTGTCAATGACAGGCAGTTCTGTGCTTGGAAAGTACAAAGCGTTGATGAGTCACTCGGCATTCCTATACCAACCAGGGGCTACCGCGTTGGCTACAACAAAAGGGGAGGGGCTGCTACAGAGGATTGAAGCTACATTTATCAGTTTCATGACCTCGCTGTGAAGTTGTAGTTGTAACAAGGGAAAATTGTACATAGGAAGTCATCACCTTCGGAAGCTTCCCGTTTTCGAGGTTCTTTGTGGCATGTCATCGGTAGTTATGTGTATATATCTTTTCGTTCAGTTTTGCGGGCAGCGAGGCTAGTTTTGGCAAATAAATTTGTCAAACTCTGTTGTTGAGAATTGAGGTTTTTGTTCAGGTTTAATGGAAATGACAGCATTTCTTTAGTTTCTATATAATTGCCATGTTAATCTGTGCTGGATGTGTTATTGGCTGTTATGAGCTGCTTTTTCGTCACGATAAACCATCAGCATATCTTTTGACTGTTGGTCAGTACAGCAAGATCAGGATCAGGTTTTGTACTTCTGAGCTCACCTTGTCACTGATACATACATTTCACAGAAGCTTTGTGATACTTCACCTCTCATTTGCTTTTGAACCAACTATTGTAACATTTGCCCCATCTCCTACTGACTCTTCATCCATGGTAATCAACACATACACTGTATTACTTTTGTCTTCTGTAAATATTCTTTGGCCTTGTCTGCCTGTTGAATTGCTGATCTTTTCTCTGATGCCCACCATCAAATTTCAGTGGAACTACCTGCTTGATGTATGAGGCCCCTGGGAAGTTCCTCCTTTCCTTTGCGAGTGAACGAAGCTCTGGTAACCAGTACGCGACATATTCGCCATCAGGATCGTATGTCTTGGCCTACAGAGGAATGTTCACTCATGGTCAGGTTGTTGAAGATATGAGTAGTGCAGATCACCATGCTCTGACATCATCATCTTATGGTTATGGTTATGAGGCGATAAGCTGATGCTCATAAAACCTAGTATAATTTTGCGGTGTTCTTATGTCGCGATGCTCACTTGCTTATTAATATATGCTGATGGTTTATGGTAGCATGATTAACTGAAGTTCATCTGGTAAAAACAAGTATTCAGATATTAGTGATATTTAGTCTTGCTGCTTACTTGCTTGGGGATGCTGAAGTATCGATCTTCTCGTGGATCATTGCCAACTCCTGTTAATATTTCAGCAAAATTCAGTTGAATGTGTGCATGAGCTCCTAATTATATGCTATCTAGTATGAACTACCAAGATAGTAATGAGACACAAGGAAACACTGACCTGCTCCATATGTCCAATTACCATAATTTGAAGCAGGGTCATAATCCAGAAGGCATGTTTCAAACCATTCAGCTCCCATTCGCCAATCGATGCCCATGTCCCGGACCAAAAAAGAGCAGACAATCTGCATAGAAGATCATTGAACGATTGGCATATGCAAAAGGATGGCCTGCATTAAACTCTAATGCGCAGTCATGCTGATGATCAGCACTATGTCGAAAGTTACCTGCCGGCCACGGTTGGACATGAAACCTGTAGCTAAGAGCTCCTTCATGTTGGCATCAATAAGAGGGTACCTGAAATTCACCATGACCAGATTCAGAACTCAGAAGGTATGGCAAGCAGCAAAAAGATGGAACAACTTGGAGTATGCCGTACCCGGTCCGACCATCTTTCCAAGATTCGAACAATGCCTGATCTTGGCTCCACTTGGACGCCACTTTTCTCGGACCCCCTACAGCATTCACAAAAGGATTATGCTCTTTTGCTGGCCGTGACCTTTTCTCCAGATAAAACATTTGCGCATTATTTTCGTAATAAACTGGGAAAGCAAGAATTCAGAATGATACATTTTCTTACGATGAGAGACAATTGTATCCTTACCCAAGTGGAAAATGGAGTTCCCATATTTTGCTGAAAGGAATCTGAAGTAGTCTCTCCATATCAGCTCAAATAAAACCCTGAAACCATCGCCGTGTCAGGAACGGCATACCAGACAGTGAATCTGAGCATTCCTTACAAGACCTTCAACATGAAATTTAGGCCAGAAATGCACACTGACTAACCAGTATGTGGAATCATTTGCTATTCTCTGCTTCTCGTATCTCTTAACCTGCATTATCACCAAACATTTAGCACAGGAGAGAAGGAGCTGATAATGTCTGCAGAAAAACGTTAAATATCCACCTCTTCGCAAACATAGCGCGGCGAAAGACTGCCCGAAGCAAGCCAAGGGGAGAACTTGGTGGAGTAGTCCGGCCCAAGCATGCCGTTCCTGGTCTCTTTGTACACTTTCACCTGATCATTCTTCCAGAAGTACTCATGGACCCTTCCCAGCGCCGCGCTCTCTCCTCCGACGAAACGCATTCCCTTCTCTGACTACATAGAGGGGCAAACAGTACGAACTGTAACTGAAATTCCAGAATCATGTCCACAAAGGGTACTACAGTGGGGTACTGAAGATCAATAGAATACAGTTAACTGAACCTGCCTTTGTCACACTCAGACCCAATGACTCCAGAGTAGGTATCGAGCCCCACCCTCCGATCTCGTCCAGGCCGGAACCCGGGGCCGGCCCGAGCGAAGGCGGCAGCTTGCCGCAGCTCCGGACCGAGGACTTCGACTCGACCGCCTGCACGGCAGAAGCATCACATTTCACGAACAACAGCCAGCAACAGCCTTACCACAGTTTGCAGAGCAGTCAGGATGAATTGAGAGCTCCTACCTTTCTGAACTGCGTGTACACGTCCGGCAGGTCGCTGACAGGGAACGGGAGATCGTCGATGTGGTACATCGTCGCCCCCCAGACGAGCTGAAGCTTCGGGCTGAGAGGCTTATTACTCCGGCCAGAAGCTCCTCCTTGTCCTTGAGGGACGGCCACCTGCTCCAGGCCTCTGCGCACGAGGCGCTCGACCAGAAGCTCCTCGCTGCAGGTCTCCTTGTGGGCATAGACCTGGAGATCGACCCGGAGATTCAGTATCAAGCTGGAGCAATCAACCGGCTCGGTGGATGTGAGATTTGTGCAGACGGGCTAGCTTACTGTGTGTGCGCTGACGGCCTTGGCGATCGCAGGGAGGATGTCTTCGGGCTTGCCGTGCCGGACGAGCAGGTCGAGGCCGCGCTTCTGGAGATTCTGCTTCAGGTCTCCCAGGCACTCTATCAGGAACTGCGCCCTCAGTGCTGCAACGATCGATCAGTCAGTCAGTCAGTCGGATCAATCGAGCTTCAGTGTCGTCGATGCCGTGGAAATTTGCTGTGGTGTGGTGTGCCTCGCCTCCGGTCTTGGGGAAGCCGAAGCGGTGGGTGGCGCCGGCGAGGACGCGGGGGTCGACGCAGTAGACGGGGAGGACGGCGCCGGAGGCCGCCCACGCGCGCGCCAGCGCCTCGTTGTCGAGCACCCGGAGGTCGCTCCTGAACCACACGACGGCCACGCCGCCACCTCCCCTCCGAAGGCCCGTCGAGGTGTGCCTCCGGAATGCCTCGTCGGCCGCCGCGGCGGTCTCCTCGGCGCCCAGGGACGGCACCGCCGCCGCCAGCACGGCGCGCGGGGGGCGGAACGAGCTGAAGGTTGAGGCGGCGTCGGCCATGGAGAGGAGGGCGCGCAGGCTGGCGGTCGGCTGTCGCGGGAGGAGGAGGAGGGATTGCGCGGCGGCGGGAGGGAAGGAGGAGGCGGAGGAGGAGAGGAGGTGGTGGTGGTGGTGAAGCATTTTTCTGGACTGGGAGGTGAGGTTTTTGAGAGTTGAGGGGGGTGGGTGGAAGATGGAGGCGGGAGGAAGGTGGAGGGAAGAGCGGGGAGGGGTGCCACGTGGGGGGACGTGAGTGGTGCTACGTGGATGGATTTGAGCCTGGGGATATGGGTGATGGATAATGTGGGCCGGAGCACAGAGGGTTTATGAGGGTGGGCCCGGAAGGCAGCGTGTTGCTGTCATCATTTTCTTAGGGATTTAAATTTCGAAAATACAAGAACACAAAGGTGAACATGCCGCAAAAATGGTGAACGTTCCACTCACATGTGAAGTTCTTTTTGGGAAGGGGGGTACACTCACATGTGAAGTTTCGCGAGGTAACAACATCTGTGGTATTCTTGGCGAAGAAAACAAAAATGAGCCTCTAAATTGATTCAAGCATGGTTTATTTTATAGCGCTGATTTTATCTTTTTGCTCGGAATATCACAGATGTCATTTCCTTGCAAGACTTGCGAGTATGAAGTTAAGATTTTTTTTTCATTTTCTTTAGTATTATTTGCCCCTTTTTTGGGTTGCATGCAGGTTCCAAAAATCCACGTCCATGGACACTTCCCCTCAATGCGACGTGTGGAGAACATATCTAGCATTTTTTCTAGAAACACCAAATACCACCACAGGCCACCGGAAACTGGAGTCCAAGAACTTCAACATGACATTACGCCTTCAATGAGGCACACGTTTCTATTGCTTGGGGAGTACTCCCTCTGTAAACTAATATAAACGCGTTTAGATTACTGCTTTAGTGATCTAAACGCTCTTATATTAGCTTACGGAGGGAGTAGTTGGTATTTCTGAGCACAATCAAATCGTTCTCAAACATACATTGAGAAAATGAATAAATCAACACAGCATGTGGTTAACCATGTGCTGCGGAAATTGAATAAATCTTCCATTTTGTGTATCTGGTAATAAAAACTAGCTCATGGTATCTCCGGAACACACTAAATATAAACATACAAATACTTGACAAGCGAGCTGTTTTTGGTGCAACACAATAATGTTGTTGTGGTGGGAGGCAAAGTGAGCACTGGAGGAAACATGAATGAAACAAGTGCTCACCCAAAAGAAAAAGGCCAGTATATGCAAAAACAAAAAGGCCTCTTGTCTGCAGTTAGCACCGCTTCTGTACTCTGTACTCTATGTAACCAAGCAAAACCAAAACCCTCTCACTAAATCAGCAGTCATCTGGGTCCCCCGGCCTTGCAATAGGAGTCGCGCAGCGTGACGGTCCTGTTGAACACGAGCTCCTGGGGCGTCGAGTCCGTGTCAACGGCAAAGTAGCCTGAGATTCACATCACATTCATTCCAGCATGGTCAGTCAGTCAGCCGCATGAATCAATGGATACAGCGCTGGCAATCACAGAGAGATAGGTTCAGAAGATTTCTTACCGAGCCGCTCAAACTGGAACTTGTCGCCCACAACCGCACGCACCCTTCATGACCTCCTTCGAGTGCGGGTTGAGATCGCGCAGCCAGGCATTATTATCCGGCTCTTTATCCTCAAGCCCGGCAGGATTCTACGAGGGCAAGAAATGCATTCACAAGGAAGTGACTTCCCTGTCCTACACAAGTCTGTTGTAATGACAACAGGCTCGACTCCAGGCGCTGGCTCGGCAACCCAGTGCAGAACACCCTGAACGAACCGCGAAATAAGTCAGCATCTCTTTATGGCTTCCCTCAACTCACTAACTATAGAATTTTCAGATTTGAATGTAAGGATTTAAGTGACCAGTTACCTTAGGTTTAGAGGTCTTTGAGGGGTCATACTCAGCTCGAATCTCAACAATCTCATCTGTGCATTTTATCGATAAAATGCACAGTTACCTTAGGTAACTGTGCATTTTAAGTGACCAGTTACCTCTGTGCATTTTATCGGGAACGCATACCTAGCAATTAAATTGACAAGTACCATACTGTAAATTTGTGCCGATACAGAGTAGGTGAACTATGAATAGTAAAGTAAATCCAGATCAACTTTCTCCACAAAAGAACAGTAGTTCTGAATCACTTACCTTAGCAGGGCGGATTTACCAGGAGCTAGCCCATAATAGTCTTTCGAGTCCTCGAGGCGAAAATCAGTTTTTTCAATGTAGACAATTCTTGAGAACGGAACCTGTCAAAAGATAGCGAATAATAAATTACGAAGCATGAACATAAGGTAAAACGTATAAAGCACCAAAGATAAAGTGAACTTATAATATTTCCGTTACTGCATTCTCCAAACAGAATTTTAAACAAAGTTGTGCCGTAGCAACAAAACCTATTCTTCGCATCATATACTGAACAAGAGAGGCACCTTGTAGTAGGACGAAGCTTCATCAGCTGGAGCATCAGGCCACTTCTTTCCATCAAGGTCTATGACTTCTCCATCTTCCAAGTTTGTTATTACAACCTAATTTAGCAAAAGGAGGCACCATGAATATGTTAGGGACTTCTAAAGGCTGAAGACATGGAGTGATTTGCAGCAGGAACCAGATGCCATACCTTTAGAGGATGCAGAACAACCATGGCTCGAGAAGCTGTTTTGTTAAGTTTTTTTTTTTTAGAAAAGGGGTATTACCCCGGCCTCTGCATCAGAAAGATGCATACGGCCTATAATTAAAAACAAAAGTTTTTGTTAAGTTCTTCTCTGATGTGATATTCAAGACGTTCGAAAGGAATTAAGCTATTGTCACTGGACATAAAGAATACCAAGGGCAATCAGTAGCAGAAACAGAGATTTTGCGATTGTGCGCCTGGCACAAAGCACAGTTCATGAAAAGCCATTTGTTAAATATCATTTGTTCATTTACCTTCTTGTTATCCCCATTCCACGGATAAATGAATTAATTGCAGCTGCTGACACTCCCCGTCGCCGCAGTCCTGCCAGTGTTAACAAACGAGGATCATCCCACCCATCTACCCACTTCTCTGTCACAAGCCGATTCAACTGCAACAGAACAAGGACAATGAATATCCATAAATATAGATCAAACAGGGTGGTAACGCTGGTTTCTCAATTATTAACATACCTTTCTTTTAGACATAACATTATGTGATATGTTCAGCCTTGAATACTCCCAAACATATGGCTGGTACAAGCCCAAGGCAACAAGTACCCAGTAGTACGACGGACGTCGTATGTCAAACTCAAGCGTGCACAGCTAATGAATAACCACACTCAGTTAGTCGTGTTATAGTTTAAACAAGCCAAAGCTATTTTGAAAAGGGAAAATTACCGAATGAGTAATGTTTTCAAGTGAATCCACCATGCAATGGGCATAATCGTAGCTTGGATATATACACCATTTGTCACCAGCATGTGGATGGGGGGTGAACTATATGGCATAAAGGATTAGTTATGTATTGATAAGATATGGCCATTCAATTCACAAAACGAGTTTTGCAACTTACTTTTATTCTGTATGCAATCAAGTCGTACATGTTTCTGGTATCATTCTGCATGTCCTGCTTCATTCGCAGAGTTGCTGCGCCCTCAGCAATTAACCCACGCCGCATGTCTTCAAATAACTTTAGTGACTCTTCAATAGGTCTATCCCTCCATGGACTATGCAAGTTATTTTCCCTGCCTTCCTTGATCTGTTCTGCAGTCTGGAAATCATATACCAGTCAGCATTTGCACATATTATTTCTCAAGGATTCGATATGCATGCTCATTTCCTCCTTTTAAATTTTTGTACCATGATAAAGAAAGGAGGAGAGAAAGAACCTGGTGATCTACATAGGCCAGCCCTTTCCGTATTAACTCAACTGCGTGCTCATACAAAGCTTGAAAATAATCACTTGTATATGTAACTTTATAGGGCTCCCATCCCAGCCAATGAACTATCTCCTGGATATGGTCTATATATTCCTTCTTTTCAGCTTCAGGGTTTGTGTCATCAAACCTGTTTTTCAGATAGACAGCAGTTCATTTTGTCATGAATGAGAATGCGGAAGAACTAAAGCAGCAAGAATTCTATGTAAGCACTTTCAGACCAAGCAAAAATAATCAGAACTCCAGATCGAATATGGAAATATATAATTAAATAGATGCAGTATATAATGTAAGAGAAGAAACATAAATTGAAGCAGTATTCGGTCAGGACAGACCCAACTAAAATAAGTAGTCGGTTCAAAATCAGTAAACATAGCCAGGAAAGGATAGCATGGCAAGCAGGAAAAGATTGTTCCAAATGAAAAAAAAAACAAATGTTATTACCGAAGGTAACAATAGCCATTCCGCTCTTTAGCCAGTCCAAAATCAATAAACATAGCCTGCATCAGATGAAGAATGTAAGCATACTATTCCACTTTCCATGGAAGTGGTATATATGGAAATGCTTTTCATGAAGATTATAAAAACCTTGGCATGACCGATATGAAGATATCCATTAGGTTCTGGAGGGAAACGAGTCGTCACTTTTCCACCAGTTGCCATAAGATGTTTCTCTAAAATCTCCTTTGTGTTATGTGCCCTCCATATGTTCCCATTGCTGAAGAATATTTCTGTATGAACCTAGCTCGTGCAAAGAAATCAAAACCACTTAAGTTCATGCATTCTTTACAAGTGACAACCAACAGAACAGCCAATGATAGCGCTTAGAAGAACAATACTAACATATGGGGATATCAGAGAACAGTACTTGCAGAATTTATATGCATAACAATAACAGACATTTAATTGATTTAACTCAACAGTTCATGATACCTTGTTGTTTTCTGCCGGCTCAGGAAAATGCGAGTATGGATTCAGGTCCTCAGATGGTGGGGCAACAGTAGCTACTGCAACCTTTTTCTCCTGGATTTCAAAGAAAGCACAGGTAGCTAATTAATAATTAAATCGCCCTACTTTATTAAACCCAAAGGCTCTACTTCAGCGCACCAACCTCAGGTTTTGCTGGTTTTCCTTTCTTTGTTTTTACTGGTTTTACATTGTCAGCTTCCGTCTTTGGACCCAATATCTCTGCAAGCCTTTTCTCGATCTCCTCCTGTATGAGCAAAATATGAAGAGGTTAAACTGAAGTTAATACAACCCAAATAAGCAAGTGCTTTATCTATAGCACTGTTTTGCACCTTTGTCGCCTTAGCATCACCCCAGGGGTGTCTCTTCCTAACCTGTCCGCATAGGTTACCAACTGGAAGAAGGATAACACAGGATGAAGGATCAGTTCCCTCAAGTAACAAATCAAAAAAATGTGTAATACAAAGGTGAATTGGAAGACAACCATTTATATGATAACGCTGCTCCAATATAGCTTCCATATTTTCATGTAGAACCTTGGTGACAGTTGAATGAATCTCTTCAATTGAAACAACCACGCCTGCAGTTACACATTGCACTCCAATCAATAAGGCGGCCAATTGAAAGAATTGACTGAATATGCTGCTTCAGAGAAAGGTGTTCCTTTCATATCTGATCATCAAAATGCAAACTTGTCCTATATTATTGTAGCATCCAAACAACCACATTATCGAGTCACCATCATAGACTTTCTTAGGGTATGTAGACTGAAAGGTGTGTGAGTTCATACAGAGAATGTTGCCACATCGAAAGGCCGAAGCCAATCTTTATTAAGATAGGAAGAGAGATTTTACAAAGCGGCGATGGCCACCCAGATTACAGCAAGGCCATAAACTGCAGGCCGCAGCGCACTACCCAGGAGGGCCATCCAGGGACAGCCCTCCCCAACTATAGCCCTGACCAGGTTTAACTCTCCTGGCGACTAAAGAGCAGCTGCCATGGCCAAGCAGCAGAATGGCTGCCACATCATTAAGCAAATATGTGAATTACATCTACTCCAGATATTTATTATATAATATTAACAGTACTAGTTAAACTAATAAGCACCTCCTAAACATTGGTGCCTAATCAAGCACTCATCCATCAACGTAAGCACGAAGACTATCCTACGTTGCAAGTAAAAAAATGGTTTATCTTTCTGGACATCTCTCTAAGCACTTGCACTGTACATGATCTTAGTGTCCTGTCCGTGAATGTGACATGCATTAGTTAAAATTGTTAGAAGCGTATATATTGTTGTTGCGCACAACATACCTACACCACAGGCTTCTTCAAACTTCCCAGTATCCAAAGGATCAGGACCAACATTAGTAAGAAATGACAGAGCAGCGTCTAGCTGTGCAGGGTTCTTTATCTGAAAAATAGTGACATAATGAAATACTTCAGATTAACAAAACTAAGACAAATGAGCTCTGAAACAAAGTGTCCATTCTTCATGCGCACTCCCGAAAATGTAAAAAGAAGAATGAAAAAGGTGGCAGATATTACCTTCATGGACACAATATAGTCGATGAGAGCAGGACGATGGACAAGTGCATTGTTTGGGTATTTAGTGGCAACCTATTTCATCCACGAGCAAGTGCATCCTCATAAGTCACACATCAAAAATCTCAACTGTATAAAGTAGAGAAAAAATTAATAAAAATACTTACGGCATACAGGAGATTCCCTACTGACTTGTCACAACAAGTGATACCAGCCTGTTCATAGGCAAATCCAGTTAAAAGGGGAAACAATTTTTTTTTATCGAAAGGGGTTTCCCCCCACCCCACTTTTTATTAAAAACGGGGCATAGCACAGACCCAGACTGTTAACAGCATTCGGGTTCACCAGAAGCAGCAAACCAGACAGTATTTTACGCAACACCCCACACCACAAACTATAACAGTAGATCTCAATCGCGCCACGCAGGGCAGCTCAAAACTCACACACTCTAGAAGTTCATCGGCGCACACACGGGGGACAGGATGATCCCAGTCACCCCGAATGAGCCTTCAGCACATCCCCGCCCCGGGGCCTTTTTGAGCACGCTCTCAGCCCCCAGCCCAGGCGATCCTGAGTAGCTCGCCTCTTCGTCGGTCCAGGAGTAGGAGGCAGCGTTGGAGCAGCACCGATTGGTCGCCTTTGCATAGGATCTTCCATTGGTGTAGAGATGAGCTGATCTGTCCCAACACCGCCCGGGTACTTGTCCATGATATCCCCTGAAAACACATGTTGTTACGCATAGTCCAAATCCCCCAGATGGAGGCAACACAAGCAATTTTAATCACAGATGTTTTGCTGTTTAGTTTCCAAAAGGAAGATAGTTCAGCCATATCTTTTGGGATATTAATACTAAAAGTATCAGCTACATCAAGCCAAATTTGCTTAGCCACTACACAATCAAAGAATAAATGCTGAACAGTTTCATTCTCATTACAAAACAAACAACACAAGTTATCAACCACCCTTCTTTTGCTTAAATTGTCTCTGGTAAGAATTTTGTTATTATATGTTAACCACAAAAAGACCAAGTATCTGTTGGGAACAACAATTTTCCAGAAGTTTTTCCAAATTGGGGTAGACACCCCTCCCCAGTTTATCATGTTGTAGAAGGATTTAACAGAATAATTCCCAGATGGTTCCAAAAGCCAGACAGGCTGGTCCTCCTCATCAGTTAAGGTCTTAGTAGAGATTACCTGAATCAGGTCATGCCATTTACTCATAAAGCCAGAATCCACACATCTACTGAACGTGAGTTTCAAATTAGTACCATCCCACACCTCAGCTACTACACATTTCTGTTGCTGACAAATTTCATATACCTCCCAAAATTGAGTTTTCAGGGAAGAATCCCCAGCCCAAGTGTCGTCCCAGAAACTGATTTTGTCCCCTTTTCCCAAGTTCCATCTGAAAAAAGGTCTAATACCCTCAAAAGCCCAGGTAACCCCTTTCCAAAAGGGCGACCCTACACCCTGTTTGGCCCAAAGTAAATTGGGTTTATCAGTTCTATATTTATAATCAATTAGTCTCCCCCAATCATTATCATGGTTTATGAAGTATCTTTTTGCCCAAGAGGCTAGCAAGGCCATGTTGAACTCTCTTAAGTTGGGAATCCCCAGACCTCCAAACTCTTTTTTCTGAGCAATCATTCCCCATTTAGCAAGATGATATTTGTGCTCATCTCCCTGGTCACCCCAGAAGAAGTGAGTCATCTGAGATGTAATAGCATTTATAGCCCATTTAGGAAATTTTATCACAGACATCAAGTACATTGGAATGCTAGTGATACATGCTTTAAGCAGTACAAGTTTTGCCTCATAACTGAGTAACCTCCCCTTCCAACCGCAAATCCGTTTGATGATTTTATCTATAATGTATTGTATATCCTCCCTTCTTAGTTTAAGGTAGTGGAGAGGAACCCCCAAATATTTGAGAGGGAAATCTCCCATCTTACAGTAGAAAATTTGGGATAACAATTTAGCCTCATCAGTATTCATATTAATTGGCACTACTTCACACTTATCATAGTTGATTTTCAACCCAGAAAGGTTTTTGAAACAGGCAAGCAACCACTTTAAGTTTTTTACATACTCAGTTTTAGGGTTGAGAAACAATATCGTGTCATCTGCATATTGCAAGCAGATAAGACCACGTGGGATAATATGGGGAACAATCCCAGATATTATATTGTTATTGACCGCCTTCATCAGCATTCGGGAGAATACATCTGCCACCAAATTGAATAGCATAGGGGAACTAGGGTCTCCTTGTTTTAGCCCTTTCCCCCCACAAAATAAGGACCTAGAACATCGTTAATTTTAACACAGAAAGACCTTTGTTTAAGAATTGACAAGTTCCACCTAATCCACTTAGGGCCAAAACCTCTGGAAGTTAACATCTCCACTAGGAAATCCCAGTTGACACGATCGTATGCTTTTTCATAATCTAACTTGAGAACAATCCCAGGCTCTTTAGATTTATGAACTTCATGAATAGCCTCATGGGCAGACACCACACTTTCGAGTATAAATCTACCTCGCACAAAAGCAGACTGGCAGGGGGCCAGCAGCCTATGTCCTATAGGGGAAACCCTATTTGTCATGGCTTTGCTGAAAATCTTCACAGAGCAGTTGCTTAAACAAATAGGCCGAATTTTTTTCATATTCTTAGCATCTGGTTCTTTAGGAATGAGAGTGACTATAGAGTAATTTAACCTCTGGATATCCAGAGACCCACTCTCAAAATCCCTCACAAGAGCCATAAAGTCTCCTTTAATAATATCCCAAAAATGTTGGTAAAAAATAAAGGATAAACCATCAGGCCCAGGGGCTCCATTGGCATATGAGCCCATAATAGCTTCCTTAATTTCTTCTTCTGAAAAAGGCCTTTCTAATATCTCATTCTCAGCTATAGTCACTCGTTCCTCTTCAGACCAAAAATGATCATCCAGGTGAATGTTAGGTTTAGGTTCAAACCCAAAAAGGTTTTTATAGAAGTTAGTTGCCACTTCCAGAATATCTTTGGTAGAGTATACAGGTCCATCAGGGCCTTCTAAGATGGACAGCTGATTCTTCCTCCTTCTTTGATTAGCCACAGCATGGAAGTATGATGTATTCCTATCTCCCTCTTTGATTTTCCTATCCCTAGATCTCTGCCACATGGCAGTTTCTTCTTTCCTCCAAATCTCATGAAGCTCTTCCTTGATTTGTTTCATTCTAAGGATATCCTCACTATTAATTCTGTTTTTTTCAGAGAAAATGTCTAAAATATCAAACTCCTGGAGAAGCTCCTTTTTCTTATTTTTCATAGCAGCCTCAATATTAATGCTCCAACCTTTAACTTGTTTCCTAAAAAGCTTAGTTTTAAACTGCCAGGTCTCAATGGCAGATGTAAAAGGGGAAGGTGTAGCCCATATTTTTTCAACTAGAGCTTGAAAATCAGGCTGCCAATCCACTATTTCTCAAATTTAAAAGGCCTAGCTGGTGTGCACCTACCCCAGAGTCTAACAGGATGGGAGCATGGTCACTCCCAACCCTTGGCAGGGCACACAGAGAAGTAAGAGGGAAATGGCTATCCCAGCTAGTAGCAGAGAAAACTCTGTCAATAGTAGCAAAAATTGGGTTATCTTGGTTATTACTCCAGGTAAAAACCCTATTTGACAGTTTATACTCCATTAACCCCCATTTGTTGATCCAATCATTGAACAGAAAAGCCTAAGAGTTATTGATATTGCCTGAGGTTTTTTCCTTGGCCTCCCTAATTAGATTAAAGTCTCCCCCAAATAAAACTGGATAGCATAAGCCCTCCATGCTCTCATGCAATTCTGCAATAAAATCTACTTTATCCACAGCATATGTTGTCCCATATACTGCCACCAGGTGCCAACAGAAGCCATCATTCTTATTCTTCAAGGTGACACTAATACAATATTTTTTCATATTTACATCTAGGACCTCAAAGAAATTAGAATTTGTACCCACAAGGATACCACCAGCAGTGCCCACTGCAAGGAGTATATGCCACTCATAAGCAGTGGAACCAGCTAAAGTGTTAAGGAAGGCGTCTGACAAAGTCTCTCTCTTAATTTCCTGAAAACCTAAAAAATTAGGTTTATATTTACTAACCAAATCAGACAGGCACTGGAGTTTACCTTTTTGCCCTAAACCTCTAATATTCCAAAAGACACCAATCATGGTATTTTAAAGGGGTGTGTCAGACTAAAAAGTCCACCTCTTACTGCATTCCCAGAGTCAAAAACAGCATCAGAAGTGCCCCCTAATGTGTTTTTGTCTGGAATGCTACTGACAGGAGTACAAACTCCATTTTCCCCATAGATGTCAGTGTCTAAATTGTCAGGCAAAGATATCTCAGGGTTTTGAGAAGCAAAAACTAAACACCTTTTAGTTTCACCTCTAATCAAGTCATCAATGATCTGATCTTTTTCACTATCAGTATCCCCAATTTTTATGTTCACAGCAGAAGCATAAGCTCCTAAACTAGATGTAGATTCGGAAGTAAAAGACTTACTTTTGAAAGTGTTGGGGACCTCTAGGTTCTTTTTCATTTTGTAGGCAGCAGCCTTCTCCATGATATTTTGTCTGTTGTGAGTTCTGGTACTTGGCCTTGTAGCAATCACTGGGCCCCACTTATTTTTGTTAGCAGGTTGCTCATTGGGAAGGGGCAGTTTTTCCACCAGGGCCATAAGTTTCGGGCCATCGACCACAGAAGCATCCAAAGTGCCCATCTCCTCTTCAGAATCAGCAGCTTCGCTAGTAGTGTCAGAATCAACATCATCTAACTCTTTCGGTAACTCTGAGCAGTACTTTTTCTGGCTGGACATCGAGGGAGTTACACAACACTCATGGACTGCAGAGGGAGCAGATTTGTCACGACCCTCAGCGCTGGGAACACTTAAGACCTTGATAGCATCAGAGAAAGGTATCACAGAGCAATCGTTTTGTACTTGTGGTGTTTCATCTGTCACTTTGTCCACTTTCACAGGAGAAATGCAAGCTTCAGCCAAGATAGCAGGATGGAAGGAAGCACTACCCTCATCGTTCTTCTGTTTCCCAACTGGAGATTTCACTTTGTTAGTCCTGTTGGCCAGGTCCAGGTCATCGATAGGTTCTTCATCATCGTCAAGGATATCCCTGTCAGTTTTCTCATCTTCAAAATCCTTGTTATCCTCATCCACATTTATATCAGTTGGACCATTGTCATCATTGGGACCATCAGCACCAATTTGCTCGAACCCTTCCACAGTGAAAGACAGAATGTACAACTTCTTCCTCATTTCCATGATTCGCTCAAAGGGAATTTTTGCTGGGTTTCTACAAGCGATCTTAATCCTCACTTTCTCATAGAAACTTTTCATCAGACCATTCCAGTCCACGTCCACCAGGATCCCAAAGCATGAAGCAATCTGTGATAGAACTTTCCACGTGCACCATTTGGAAGACAGGCCTTCTACAATCACCCAAGCTTCAGTCAGTTCATTGAAAGGGTCGATCGCCCCAGTCCACTTCTCCACAGACACTGAAACTCCATCAATGGGCAGCTCAAAGGCTGGAAACTCAATTAGCTCATCTACATCCTTCCAGGGGGGAAACCTGACCAGAAACTTTTTATCTGCTAGCTGTCTGACTTGCCAGGACCAGTTCTTGTTCTTGCAAAAGATGCCCGACAGGTTCTTGATCAGATCTGCTCTGTTGATCTCACCTTTCATCACCCAGACCTCTCCACAATTCCTGAAGTTGAGCCAGTTTGCCTCACGTCCCACTGGTGCATCGATATGGTAGAACCCCAACCCCAGGGCCGAGCTTCCAAAGAAAGTGGCCACTAGATGGGGTTGAGCCCAGGCAGCGCAATTGTTCACGTTGTGGCCTTCCAGCCCGCAGATGAAGCAGATCTTTTTCTGAATGCAGTTACCCACGTAATGACCAGGGCCGCCACAATTGAAACATACCATGTCTTTGTACCGCTCGTCGAGGATCTGGATGAGCGGGGCAGGTGGAGCCGGCGGCGGAGGCGCTACCAGAGCTTGTTGGGGAGGGGCAGCGCCTTTGGGGGGAGGGGCAGCGGGATTGGGACGCGCCCCACCGGTCCCTTGACGACGAGCTGGGTTCTTCTGCGGGGGTGGAGCATGTTGCTTCTGCACTCCGCTTGGCGCACCCTTGTCCGCCATGGCAACCACCTGAGCAAAGGATTTGGAACCACCTCCAATCCCTTCTCTGACGATCTTGAGTTGTATCGGTGGAGGATCAAAGAGCCGGAGATTCTTGATCGGGAACAAATCAGACGAGGAGAAACAACCAGCACGAACTAAATCCTTCCTGAGCCATCCCAGGGTAGATGCAGCTCGACTTGGGGGACGAGGATGGGGGTGGCGGCGGGGAGGGGAGGGAATGGACCAAAGCTGTCCGAAAACCCTAGATATAGCCTCATCCGCGTCTCCCTAAGCAGAATGCGTAAACTCCAAAGGCGTTTTCACCCGTCTACACTTGATTGGTGGAAGCGACGTGGCAATAGGGCCCACGCCACTCCGCAGGGCCAGGCCTGTTTGAATTACAGGGGAAAATTCCCCCAACTCCGGTGGCCCTTGCGTCACCGCTGGCGAGAGCCCTTGTTTCTCTGAGCACAAGCTCCGCCCAGCAGTCGCCTGTCTTTCAATTCGATGAATCACAGCAGTCATCTGGTTCCCAGGGATACAAATCCCCTCGCGTGACCTTGAACGAGCGCCAGAAGGAACCTCGCCGCGGTCACCAAACCACGGCGGCTCGAGGGCGCCGTGGCACGGCGGGGGGTTGGTGCGGCCCCCGCTCCTCACCGTAGTCCTCAATCGCTCGGTGGCAGCACGCCTAGGATGCATTCCCACCGGAGCGCCCGTCGTTGATCGCTTGATTTCGCCTCTGCCTGTGCCCAAATCACGAACTCCGCCGGCGGCGAGTGCGGAAATGGGGGCATCCTTGTTCTCTCCTCCAGTGTGGCCTCTTCAAAGATGCACCGCGCCAGCTTCCTCTGCTCCAATTCTGCCCTCTTCTGACAGATCTCCGCGACCTTCACAGTTGCAGATCTCGCCACCGGCTCGGTTGCCGTCGCCACCGCCTGGTCCGCCGCCTTCCACTCCTGCACACACCGGATCCACTCGAAGGTGGCATCCCGAATCCTGGTTGCGCGCTCCCTCCACCCCGCCGCTCGAGTCGCCATGAGCACTGCTTGCGGTATCGGAGAGATTAGCCACAGAACCTCGGGGAATCTCTCGTAGGTGGCGGGGGAAAGTGGCTGGGGTAGGGGAGGTGTGGGTGCGGTCGGCGTCCGCGCCTCCCGGCGACGCGGAGGCATGCTGCGGTGCCGGATCTGCGGGGGCGGCGGCGGCTATGGCGGGCGGGAGGTGCAGCGTCGCGAGAGCGAGGGCGAGAGACATGCGAGGGTCCTAAGGGGAAACATTGTATGCTTTGAAGAGATAAATGGCACTGATTTAACTTGCAGCAATAGTTTTACCTCGGCTATTACGGCGCCTAGGTTGGCGGTGACCTTGCTATTGACAAGCGCGTTCTCCGTCGTGCGCTGGTCGAGGCCGAGCGCCAGCAGCTTCTCCAGCTGCAGGGTCGGGGCCTTATATCCCTTGCCACCGGCGCCCATGACGCAGGGCAGGTCTAGAGATTTCGGGAGGGGCGGGACGAAGCTAGGACCCGGGGCGCTTAATGTCAGAACATTAAAGTAATAGTCAGCTTGTTTCAGCAGATGGCATAAGCATAGTATATAGCTCCGATGAGCAATAGAAATACTAGGATAACAATTGGCTTCGCTGACACTCAAAACCAAGTGTCAGGGCTATTTTTTCGATGAACAGGGAGGCCTCTCCCCGGTTCCATTAACTCAGAATGAGACCATACAGCGTTGTCCCCTTACATACCAGCTACTTGTCTCGAGAGGTTGTGTCAGGGCTATTTGATTCATATGCAACCAATGAGACCATTCATAATTCATGTGATCGATCTATTCGTCTCTATGTATTTCCATAAGTGTATCCATGATTAATTATTTAATTTGCAGGTGGGGAGGCATAGACCGGATACTCCACCCAATAGCAAACAGAGCAATGTAACAACGGCATTCTGCGATCAGGGTGATGAGAATATTATATACTAGGACAATAGATGGAACACCTCCTACAATCCACATGTAAACACGTAGTAATCCAGGCACGAAACAGAGAGGACATCAGGCTTTCAAACCGAACAGGAGGGGGAAGCAGGGGGGTGGCGGCGGAGGCTGGACCCAACCTCGGCGGCGGCGGCGGCGGAGTCGGGGGCGGCCGGGTCGACGACGTGCCCTTAGAGACAGAGCGACCGTGGACTCCGGAAGGTGGGAGGCGCCGGTGCCGCCGTGCCTGAACCTCTTTTTTTTTGAAAGGAACACCGATGCATTCCATTACATAAGATTGCTGGACAAATCGCCAGCTACACAGTCATTTACAAAATCTGGAAACTGATCAAGCCAGCACTCAAAAGTGCCTACATTCATGAATGTGCCGTACGCAGCAAGGGTGTGCGCGGCTTGGTTACACGACCTTGAAACATGTTTAATACATACATCAGATAGGCCAATCTGTAATTGAAATTTGATCTCCCTAAACACCACACCTAAGGCAGAGAGGTTATAATCTTCAGATGTGATAGCCTACTTCAGCACCAACGAATCGGTTTCAAAGATTACTCGATCACATCCCAGCTGAATTGCTGCATTTACGGCATGGAGCATCGCCAATGCTTCTGAATGTAGAGGCTCAGTCACATGTTCCAAATTACCTGCTCCCGCTGCCAAAAGCTCGCCTTTGTTGTTCCTTATAGTCAACCCCCAGCCTCCTGAATGAAATTCTTCGTGGAAGGCCCCGTCTATGTTGATCTTCAGGATATCAGCAGGAGGTGGAGCCCACTTTGAGGTACATTTGAGTTTTGCACTGTCTTTTTGCTGCATAGAATTGATTGCATTAGCAAGCTGATGATTAATTGAAAAGGAGATTTCATCATTTGTTTTCATAGCATCTCCAGCATTGCATTTATTTCTCTGATGCCACCAAAACCATAGGAGCAAACAAGTTTTTAATTTTTCCTCCTCCTTTAGATTGAGCACTTCCTCCATGAATTTAAAGGAGTCTGGGCAAGCTAAGAGTTGGAGCCTAACATGTTCAAGTTGGGTTTGCCTCCATATGGCCTTCACTCTTTTGCATTTAAGGAAACAATGGCCTCCATCTTCATCTAATCTAGCGCATACAGGGCATCGGGTGTCCACTTCCATACCTCTGCTTCGAAGCTTCGTTTGTAGAGGTAGGATGTATGTCGTCACCCGCCATAGAAAGTGTAGTATCTTATTGGGATGAGGAAGCTCCCACAGTCTTGTCCACTTAAAATCACCTTCTTCAGCAGCTGCACTGGAAGAAGATGTTAGACCTGAACAAGACTCACGGTCTCTAGCATCGACTGCTACCTTGTAGGCAGATTTCACAGAGAAAATACCTTTTTTATCGAAGTGCCAAGCGACGACGTCCTCTGCATGTTCCTGAATAGGGATTTGCAGAATTATGGTAGCATCTTCTGGAATAAATGTTTGCTAAACCAGCTGCACATCCCATGTGTTTGTGCTGAAATCAATTAGTTCTGCCACCTTAGTTATGATATTGTGTCCTTTTTTCGTGATAACTTTCCTGGTGCT
This sequence comes from Triticum urartu, assembly GCF_003073215.2. NCBI lineage: Eukaryota > Viridiplantae > Streptophyta > Magnoliopsida > Poales > Poaceae > Triticum > Triticum urartu. Next base: position 662,069,273 of record NC_053028.1, on the reverse strand, counting down.
TTCCCTTGGTATCCAAGAATCAATCCAAATCTTGATATTTTCCCCATCCCCGATCCTCCATATGATGCCTTTTTCAGTAATTGCAAACCTTTCAATATACTACGCCATACATAGGAGATACCTTTGTTGGGGGTGGCTTCCAATATTGATTTCCCTGGATAATATCTTGCAGATAAGACTTTGGCACATAATGACGTTGGGTTTTGTAGCAGTCTCCATGCCTGTCTAGCTAGCACAGCTAAATTGAATGAGTGCAAGTCCCTAAAGCCTAATCCTCCATCCTTCTTTGGCTTCGAAAGTTTATCCCATGACACCCAGTGTATCTTTTTCTGTTTATCCATTTGGCTCCACCAATAACGCCCTATCATGGAACTCAGATCATCACATAGGGACTTTGTAATGTCAAAGCAAGCCATTGTATACACTGGGATTGCCTGTGCTACTGCTTTTATTAGTATTTCTTTTCCTGCCTTTGACAACATCTTTTCCTTCCATCCTTGTATCTTCTTCCACACCTTCTCTTTTATATATTCAAATGTTTTTGTTTTTGATTTACCAACATAGGTTGGGAGTCCCAAATATTTTGAGGATAATCCTTCCCTTGATATATGTAACATCTGCCTCACTTCCTCTTTATGCCATGGTTTTGTATTCTTGCTATAGAGGATTGATGATTTGTCTTCGTTGATCATCTGTCCTGAACAAGCTTCATATGTCTCCAGAATGTGATTCACTTCTTGGGCATTTCTAGCATTCGCTTCCATCAAAAGTAACGAGTCGTCGGCAAACAGGAGATGGCTGATGCTAGGTGCTCCCTTGCATATTTTGACTCCCTTTAGTCTTCCACTTTGTTCAGCAGCATATAGCATGGACGAGAAACCTTCAGCACATAGTAAGAAAAGATAAGGGGATAGGGGGTCCCCCTGCCTCAAGCCTCTTTGTGGAATTATTATGTCTGTAACATCCTTGTTTACCTTAATTCGGTATCTTACAGTGGTGATGCATTTCATTATTAGTTCAATCCAGCCACTATCAAATCCGAGTTTATGCATGATGTCCTTCAAGAAACTCCACTCTACACGGTCGTAAGCCTTACTCATGTCCAGCTTGACTGCTGCATAGCCCACCAACCCCTTTCTCTTTCTCTGCAGGAAATGTGTTAATTCATATGCCAAGAGGATGTTATCTGATATCAGTCGTCCTGGTACAAAGGCACTTTGGTTTGGCGATATTATGTCTGGAAGAATTAACTTTAGGTGGTTGGTAATTACCTTGGATACTAGCTTATATGTCACGTTGCATAGACTTATGGGTCGCAGGTCTTTGATCTTCTCTAGCTTGGCATTTTTTAGAATAAGAACCACTAATGTGTCATTCCAGTTTTCTGGTATTTTTCCTCCTCTTAGAACATTGAGGACTTCTTTTGTAACCTGCTCGCCCACCATATGCCAGAAACGTTTAAAGAAAGCTGCTGGCATCCCGTCTGGACCAGGGGCTTTTAGATCACTGATATCATTTAGAGCAGCTTTCACTTCTTCCTCTGAATAATCTGCACATAATATTTCATTCATTTCTGCAGTTATCTTCGGATGGACAGATTGCAGAACAACCCCATTGCTTTGGCTTGCCGTAGAGGATAAAATGCTGAAGAAGTAGTCTGCTATATGCTCCTTTAGAGACTCGTTTCCTTCAATCCAGCGGCCATCCTCTGTCTTCAGTCTCTTCAGTGTGTTCTTTTTCTTCCTTTCTGATGCAAATGCGTGGAAAAAAGCTGTATTTTTATCCCCTGACTGAAGCCACTTGACGTGAGCCCGTTGGCGCCAAAAAGTATCCCATTGGTGTTCCAGCCTGTCTAGCTTATCTCTCAGGAAGTGCTCTCTAGCTATGGATTGTTGATTGATTTCTTGTCTTCTCACCTTTTCCAGATCCTTCTTTAGTTCCTTTATTCTTTTCGGAAGGTCGCCCAAGACATTAGAGTCCCAATCTTGGAGGTCATGAGCCACTGCTTTTAATAGTTGTGAGATGCTTCGGCCTCCTCCAAGTGAAGCTGATGTCCAAGCATCGTTTACAATTTTCTCACATTCTTCCTCCTGTAGCCATTTGGCTTCAAATCTGAAACCGTGTGCATTATTTGCCCTTGTTGTTGCATTGCTTGATTTTTCCACAAATACAGTAACCGGCCTATGATCAGAATGACAAGGATCTCCATTTAGGACCTTATACTCAGGAAACCTCATGCACCAGCTTCTTGACGCCACCGCCGGTCTAGCCTTTCCTTAATATAATTGACTGCTGTATGGCTATGGTTGCGCCAGGTATATCTATCACCAATATATCCTAAGTCTCGCAACCCACAGTCATCTAGTGCTGCTCTAAAGTTCTCCATTTGGTTATGTGCTCGGGGTGGCCCTCCTCTTTTTTCATGACTATATAAGATTTCATTAAAGTCACCTGCGCACAACCATGGGAGGTTTAGTTGTTGACGAAGAATCCTCATAAGTTTCCATGTTTTCCACTTTCTATCCCTTGCGGGTTCTCCATAAACACCAGTAAACCGCCATCTGAAACCGTCACTTTCCACCACTTCGACATCAATATGATATCTTGAATAATTGTGCAGCTCAATGTTTATTCCCTTCTTCCACATCAAGGCCAGGCCACCGCTTTTTCCATCACAATCCCTAATCACCATATTACTCATGCCAAGTATCCATTTGAATCTTTCCATCCTCCTTCCATCCAATTTTGTCTCCGAGAGAAAGAGGATGTCGGGGTCCACCTGCTTCTGGAGATCCAGAAGGCCACGAACTGCCGGGCCATTCCCCAAGCCCCGACAGTTCCATGTTGTTATTCTCATTTTGTCCCGCGGGACTGATCTTTCAGCCCCGCTTTCATGTCAAATTTGTGTTCTACAACTGCATTTTTTGTTCCTAGGCAATTTTCGGAGCTCGCCAATGAATTATTCACTTGTATTTCCTTTCCTCCTTCACTATCCACTATCATCCTTGCTTTCTTTGCATTGTCCGCTTCTTCTTCAATCTCCATGGCAATAGCTCCTCTCCTCTTTGGGTCTGGCTCTCTCACACTACTAGTTTGAGATGTTTTGGTGCGTTGTAAGCGTTTGAATGTGCCACCCTTTCCTTTATTTTTGTGCACCTTGACTTCTCCTTCCTTCATCAGCCCATCTATCTCCTTTCCTGAAGTTTGCTCACTGATTTCTTCTGCCTCTGCTTTCCTCTCATGTGTCCCAGATGTCTCCTCGTCGGCCTTGCTTGCATTTAATTCTTTCAGTAGATATTCATCCGGTTTCTCCTTATTCTGAATATTATTTTTTCCCCCTAGCTCTTCATCAGAACTCGGCTTTTTTCCTTCCGCACAAACTTTCTGTTCTGCCCCCTGTATTCTCATAAGGCTCATAGCTTCTTTCTCTTCACTGCTTCGGGGGGCTGCTGGTTCATTGTTTCCAGAGGCGTCTTTCCTCCAGGACGTGGCATCACTTCCTTTGCTTCCTCCGCTGTTGCTGTTCCAAAAGCCTACTTTTTCTTGAGAGCCTCTACCTCTATCTTCATCGCTGGGTGATTTTCTCCACACAACAGCCTTCAACCAAGGCCCAAATTCCTGCTTTGCTCCCAGTTTTTGTTTACTTGGGCAAGCTCTGTCATTATGGCCAATTATGCCACAAATGTAGCAAAAGTCGGGTAGGTGTTCGTACTTAAAAATAACCGCACGTCCCTTCTTTTTCCCCTCCTTTTCATTCTCTTCTTGCACATCTTCAATTATATTGTCATTTCCCTCCTCCTCACCTTCTTCGTCATCATCCTCAAAAATCGTGATTCCCCTCATCAGTGGTTTCCTGATGTCTAGTCGAACTTTGATTCTCATGTACTCCCCCATGGCCATGCCGCAATCATCGACATCTACGTCGAGTACTTCGCCTATTTCTTTTCCTATTTCTTCACCAGATTCTCTACTCATCCACCCCATAGCAATATGATAAACTCTAACCCATATTGGTATGTACCTGAATTCGTATTCATCCAGGGCCTTGGCCGGGTTGAATTTCTCCATCACCAGCAAGCTTTTGTTGAACATCCAGGGCCCATTATTCAAAGCTTTATCTCTCCTTGTTATCTCTCGGAAGGTGAACAGGAACCGGTTCATACCAAGATCTTTACACTCGATCCCCTTGAACGAACCCCAAATCCTTCCCAAAGTACTGACCAGCGCATCCACCCTCGCTGGCCTATCAGACATCACCTTGCCGACTGCTTGCATTTTCTCTATTCCCGTATGGTTTGCATTCCTTCTTCCTAGCTTGATTCCCTTCTTCTCTGCTTCTGAGAGTTTAAGGGAATGGAGCTTCCTCTCTACTCCCTCCATTGCCTGCGTGGACTTGTTAGATGGGTGGAGGCTGCCGCCTACGCCGCCGCTGGGTGCCGCCCTGCAGGGCCGCAATAGGAGACCACCGCTGCCTGCTCCTTCCAGCCTCCCGCCTAGGGTTTGACTGGATTGTGAGTTCTAGCTGTACAAAAAATCCTGAGAAAAAGGTTTGAGAAGAGAAAGATTTGGTGTGGACGCGAGAAGGGGCGGATTTGGTGTTGGATTTGGGAATTATGGCTGGCTAGAACTTGCTCTGTTTCAGTGGTCTACCTATTCGATTCAAGGTGGCTCGGGGAAGGGTGGTTTCTGGATCGGGACAGGTGAGAAATTGAGATGGAGATTGGCGATTTTCCAACACACTAGACGGAGATCGCTGAGATTCAGAAACGGGATTGAAATCCGCCGCCGGACCTTGCCGGAACACTAGTCTCGGTAACCTGAAGACACTAGAACCGTCACGAGGTGGACGGACGCCGTGCCTGAACCTCTGCTGGCAGGGTACGGGATCAGGAGGCGAGGGTTTGGCGACAGAGGCGAGGGTTCGGCCTTTGGGCCAGGCCGCCACGGCCGACGTTGTTAAATAGGGGCCATGAGGGAGCCCGCTGGACAAGGCCCGTGTCAGGGGGGTTCTACCAGTTTGTTTTTTCTTGTCTCAAAAATAGTAGTTTTTCTGCTCAAAAAAAAAGTTATTTCCTTTTCCACCCCTAAAAAAAAGTTGTTTTTCTTTTCCGGGGAGCTCCTCCTCGGCGCCTTGTGCGCCAAGAAGCACAACTCCTTGACCAGTGGCCGATTGACCGGTCGATCGTTTTAATTTTAAAAATCATAATTCTGAAAGATGTCATTTCTCAACACCAGCTTCTCACTTCAAAATACCTTACAAAAGTTGGAAAAAAATTGACAATTTGAAAAAAATCTTCAAACTGAAAAAATTTCACAAAAAATATGAATTTGTAAAGGTTCACAGATATTGAAAAACGTTCAGAAATTTGAAAGGAAATACATGGATTTAAAAAATGCTTGCGAACTTGAAAAATGTTCATAAATTTCAACATTGTTGGTGAATTTGAAAAGGTTCATGGATTTGAAAATGTACATGAAATTGAAAAAATCACCAATTTGAAAAATGATCACATATTTCAAAAAAATCATGGATTTGAGAAAGAAATCACTAATTTATAAAAAAATAAGAAAAAAATGGAAAAGGGAAAAACAGGGGGTTGTGCGCCACTTGGTGACAAAAAAAAATCAGACTGTGCTAGTAGGTGCCTCATAGATGTACATAGATGACGATCATAAAAAAAATGTACATCAGTGACAAATTTTGGTTTTTTGTCATAGATGTGCACTCTTCCATGACGAAAATTACATCTTCATGGATATGTTTGTCCCAAGCAATCAGATAAAGGATGTCAGGCCAAGGAAGGAGCGTCGAAAACGCTATTCTTGTTTAAGTAGGAGAGATTATTGGCTATTTTATTTTTTATTTTGATGAGAAATAGGGATCTTTATTGCATAATGGAAATTCTATTACAAGCAGCCATAAGGCTTGTAGCTATGAAGGAGGGAGAAGCCTCCAACCAACAATCAGAAACTAATAAAGTAGTAGCATGTTTAGCACATAAATCAGCCCTGGCATTGGCTTCCCTATTGACGTGCCGAACCGAAAAAGAAGCAAACTCCATGGCTCTTCCCTTGATTTCATCGAAGATAGGCATCACAATCGACCTGTGATTGTGATGCGAGTTCGAGAGATTCACGACCTCTAGGCAATCAACCTCCATTACCACACACGAGTAGCCCCTCAACTGAGCAAATATAACACCTTCTCGCATGGCCAAAACTTCAGCAATGAAGGGATCTGTAACACCGGGGAGAGGTTTACTCCAAGCACCCATGAAGGAGAGATGTGATCGCTCCACCCCCCCCCCCCCTGCACCTCCAGTTCGAGCTTGGATGTCAATCGCCCCGTCCGTGTTGATTTTGATCCAGCCCGGAGTTGGTGGAATTCACCCTTGGCTATTACGCAGTTAGCGATGGTCCTTCGGAAGCTCCAAAAGAGCTAGATCATCTCGGGCCCATTTAATCGTCTGTATTGGGTTGTACCCTTCCTCATCATGTGTCTATTTGTTCCGTGAAGTCCAAATAGAATACTGATAACCCACAAGTATAGGGGATCGCAACAGCTTTCGAGGGTAGAGTATTCAACCCAAATTTATTGATTCGACACAAGGGGAGCCAAAGAATATTCTCAAGTATTAGCAGCTGAGTTGTCAATTCAACCACACCTGGAAACTTAGTATCTGCAGCAAAGTGTTTAGTAGCAAAGTAATATGATAGTGGTGGTAACGGTAACAAAAGAGTAACGAAAGCAAAGTAATGTTTTTGGCATTTTGTAGTGATTGTAACAATAGCAACGGTAAAGTAACTAAGCGTAAACCAATATATGGAAAACTCGTAGGCATCGGATCAGTGATGGATAATTATGCCGGATGTGGTTCATCATGTAACAGTCATAACATAGGGTGACACAGAACTAGCTCCAATTCATCAAAATGTAGGCATGTATTCCGAATATAGTCATACATGCTTATGGAAAAGAACTTGCATGACATCTTTTGTCCTACCCTCCCGTGGCAGCGGGGTCCTAATGGAAACTAAGGGATATTAAGGCCTCCTTTTAATAGAGAACCGGAACAAAGCATTAGCACATAGTGAATACATGAACTCCTCAAACTACGGTCATCACCGGTAAGTATCCCGATTATTGTCACTTCGGGGTTAACATCATAACACATAATAGGTGACTATAGACTTGCAAGATAGGATCAAGAACACTCATATATTGATGAAAACATAATAGGTTCAGATCTGAAATCATGGCACTCGGGCCCTAGTGACAAGCATTAAGCATAGCAAAGTCATAGCAACATCAATCTCAGAACATAGTGGATACTAGGGATCAAACCCTAACAAAACTAACTTGATTACATGATAAATCTCATCCAACCCATCACCGTCCAGCAAGCCTACGATGGAATTACTCACGCACGGCGGTGAGCATCGTGAAATTGGTGATGGAGGATGGTTGATGATGACGACGGCGACGAATCCCCTTCTCCGGAGCCCTGAACGGACTCCAGATCAGCCCTCCCGAGAAGTTTTAGGGCTTGGCGGCGGCTCCGTATCGTAAAACGTGATGAAATATTCTATCCTATTTGTTTCTCCCCAAAAGTAGATATATAGAGTTGGAGTTGGAGTCGGGAGGTCTCCAAGGGGGCCACGAGGTAGGGGGAGCGCCCTAGGGGGGCGCCCCCCACCCTCGTGAATAGGGTATGGGCCCCCTGGTATTCATCTTTGGAAAGGATTTATTTTATTTATTGTAAGATATTCCATGGAGTTTTAGGTCATTCCGAGAACTTTTGTTTTCTGCACATAAAACAACATCATGGCAATTCTGCTGAAAACAGCGTCAGTCTGGGTTAGTTCCATTCAAATCATACAAGTTAGAGTCCAAAACAAGGGCAAAAGTGTTTGGAAAAGTAGATACGATGGAGATGTATCAACTCCCCCAATCTTAAACCCTTGCTTGTCCTCAAGCAATTCAGTTGACAAACTGAAAGAAATAAAGAAAAACTTTTACAAACTCTGTTTGCTCTTGTTGTTGTAAATATGTCAAGCTAGCATTCAAGTTTTCAACAAAGATTATAACTAACTATATTTGCAATAATTCTCAGGTCTCATGATTACCCATATCAATAGCATAATCAACTAGCAAGCCATAATAATAAATCTCGGATGACAGCACTTTCTCAAAACAATCATAATATGATATAACAAGATGGTATCTCGCTAGCCCTTTCTGAGACCGCAAAACATAAATGCAAAGCACCTTTAAAGATCAAGGACTGACTAGACATTGTAATTCATGGTAAAAGAGATCCAATCATAGTCACACCCAATATAAATTAACAGTAATGAATGCAAATGACAGTGGTGCTCTCCAAGTGGTGCTTTTTAATAAGAGGATGATGACTCAGCATAAAAGTAAATAGATAGGCCCTTCGCAGAGGGAAGCAGGGATTTGTAGAGGTGCCAGAGCTCGGTTTTGACATAGAGGTGAATAATATTTTGAGCGTTATACTTTTATTGTCAACATAACAACCAAGAGATGGCGATATCTTCCATGCTACACACATTATAGGCGGTTCCCAAACAGAATGGTAAAGTTTATACCCCCCCCCTCCACCAACAAACATCAATCCATGGCTTGCTCGAAACAATGAGTGCCTCCAACTAACAACAGTCCCAGGGGGAGTTTTGTTTTGCAATTATTTTGATTTAGTTTGCATAAAGCATGGGACTAGGCATCCCGGTGACTAGCCATTTTCTCGTGAGTGAGGAGCGGAGTCCACTCCTCTTGAGAATAACCCGTCTAGCATGGAAGATACAGATAGCCCTAGTTGATACATGAGCTATTCGAGCATACAAAACAGGATGATTATTTGAAAGTTTAGAGTTTGGCACATACAAATTTACTTGGAACGGCAGGTAGATACCGCATATAGGAAGGTATAGTGGACTCATCTAGACTAACTTTGGGGTTTAAGGGATTGGATGCACAAGCAGTATTCCCGCTTAGTATAGGTGAAGGCTAGCAAAAGACTGGGAAGCGACCAACTAGAGAGCGACAACAGCCATGTACATGCATTAAAATTAATAAACATTGGATGCAAGCATGAGTAGGATATAATCCACCATGAACATAAATATCATGAAGGCTATGTTGATTTGTTTCAACTACATGCGTGAACATGCGCCAAGTCAAGTCACTTAAATCATTCAAAGGAGGATACCACCCCATCATACCACATCATAACCATATCAATAGCATGTTGGCACGCAAGGTAAACCATTATAACTCATAGCTAATCAAGCATGGCACAAGCAACTATGATCTCTAATTGTCATTGCAAATATGTTTATTCATAACAGGCTGAATCAAGAATGATGAACTCATCATATTTACAAAAACAAAAGAGGTCGAGTCCGTACCAGCTTTTCTCATCTCAGTCAGTCCATCATATATCATCATAATTTCCTTTCACTTGCACGACCGAACGATGTGAATAATAATAAGAGTGCAAGTGCATTGGACTAAGCTGGAATATGCGAGCATTCAATAAACAGGAGAAGACAAAGCAATATGGGCTCTTGGTTAAATCAACAATAAAGCATATAAGAGCCACTTCAACAATTTAATCACGGTCTTCTCCTACTGACCCTCAAAGAAAAGAAAAGAAATAAAACTATTTACACGGGAAAGCTCCCAACAAGCAAAAGAAAAACGGGAAATATTTTTGGGTTTTCTTTTTAATTATTACTACAGCAAGAAAAGTAAACTACTACAGTTTTTTGGTTTTTTCTTAAGGTTTATCAAACACACAAGAAGAAAGCATAAAAGGAAATAAACTAGCATGGATGACACAATGAAAAGTATGAGCACCGACATCTAGCAATGAGTGTGTGTGAACATAAATGTAATGTCGGTGAGAAATACGTACTCCCCCAAGCTTAGGCTTTTGGCCTAAGTTGGTTTATGGCCACGGCTGGCCTGGCTGATATCCCTAATAATAGTTGTTGGGATCGTACTGTGATGAGGAAGAAGAAGGCTCCGATTGCCACTGGCTGGCAATCATCTCCGGATCCCACTGATAGTTAGACTGTCGTGAAGGATCAAATTATGGTTCCGGTTCTGGTTCCTCGGCTGGTGCAGGATTCCCGTAGGCGTGAATAGCCGTCAACGGAACAAGGTACGTGCCTATAGTAAAATCAAACAAAGAAGGAGCAGGCAAGGTAATAGTCTCAGGATGATGTTTATTAAAGAACAATTGATATTTAAGCTCTCCTTCCCTATTCTTAATAATAAAATCATGTGTCACCATACTTTTATAATCTAGATAAACACGAGGCAGCATTTTTTCTTCCTTCTCAGCATGCCTAATAGGTATGTTAAAATGTGCAGCTAGGCGTGTAGCATAGATGCCTCCAAAGATGGGACCCTTAGTACGGTTCATACTTAACCGTCTAGCAATAATGCCGCCCATACTAAAAGAGTTATCACCGTATAAGCCGTGGTGCAAAATAATAATATTAGGGATACTCAGGTTTCCACAGTTTCCACGACCAATTAAGCAACGACTAGCAAATAATGCAAAGTAGCGTAAAACATGAAAATGTATGCTAGTGATTCGTGCATCGGAAACCTTCCTTGTTTCCCCTACAGTGATAGTGTCAATAAATCCCTCCACATCATCACGATGTGGTTCTTATGTCTTGCCCCCAAAAGGGACTAAACAAATCCGACAAAAATCATAAAGTGACATCTCCTTATGCTCATCATATAAATGAAATTCCATCGTAGGTGGTGAGTTCTTAGAATGAAAATGAAATTTTTGCACAAAGGTATTTGTGAGCAAGAGATACTGATCGCATTGGTCGTGGAGAAAAGCGATAAGGCCTGCAGTATGAGCCAGCTCATGAAAATCTTCATAAATCCCGGTTGCTCTTAAGAAATCCTCGGAAGGCCATTCACACGCCCGAACCTCCACGGTGCGAGGCAAATTATACTTAGGCTTCGGTGCCTTCTCCTTCGAGCTTTGGCCTGATGAGCCCCTCAAAAGTCTCCTCATCATTTTCTGAAAAAATCTGAAATTTTTAGTAACTTCAAAATAAAAGTAAACCAAACTCAATAATATTGATAGCAACTACTCCTACAAGTGCCTAGGGCCTATATCATGCATCAAAACTACTTTTGACCATATAAATTTGACATGCAAGCTCAAAAACAAGGTCACCTAAGCAGCAAAAATTTGCAATGAATAAAGCACTAGAAAAAAAACTAATTGGACCAATGGAGGAGTCACATACCGAGGAACAATCTCCCCAAGCAGTTTTGTGAGAGGTGCTTTGAGCAAGGAGATCAAAAATGGCAGCAAAACGAGCTTGGACTCGGGTTTGAGCTGGTTATTCGTGTTTGGGGGAGGAAGATGAAGTGTATGGGTGAAAGGATAAGTGGAGGAGGGCCAACGTGGGCCCACGAGGCAGGGGGGCGCCCTCCACCCTCGTGGCAAGGTGGTTGGCCCTGCTGGTGTGTTCTCTGTTCCATAAATCCTCAAATATTCTAGAAAAAATCATATTTAATTTTCAGGGCATTTGGAGAACTTTTATTTTCGAGGTATTTTTATATTGCACGGATAATCAGATAACGGACAGATAAATATTTTATTTTTACTTTATTTAAACTAAATAACAGAAAGTATAGAGAGGGTATAGAAGGTTGTGCTTCTAGTTTCATCCATCTCATGCTCATCAAAAGGAATCCACTAACAAGGTTGATCAAGTCTTGTTAACAAACTCATTCCGATTAACATGAAACCGGAGAAATTTCGAATAACACTAGGTTACCTCAACGGGGATATGCACATCCCCAATAATAAGAATATCATATTTCTTCTTGATAGTAGGAAGAGGAAATTCAAAACCTCCAAATATAATCGATGGAATTTTTCCAATAGAGTTGATACTATGAACTTGAGGTTGTTTCCTCGGAAAGTGTACCGTATGCTCATTACCATTAACATGAAAAGTGACATTGCCTTTAGTGCAATCAATATCAGCCCCTGCAGTATTCAAAAAGGGTCTTCCAAGAATAATAGACATACTATCATCCTCGGGAATATCAAGAATAAGAAAGTCTGTTAAAATAGTAACATTTGCAACTACAACAGGCACATCCTCACAAATACCGACGGGTATAGCAGTTGATTTATCAGCCATTTTTAAAGATATTTTAGTAGGTGTCAACTTATTCAAATCAAGTCTATGATATAAAGAGAGCGGCATAACACTAACACCGGCTCCAAGATCACATAAAGCAGTTTTAACATAATTTCTTTTAATGGAGCATGGTATAGTGGGTACTCATGGATCTCCAAGTTTCTTTGGTATTCCACCCTTAAAAGTATAATTAGCAAGCATGGTGGAAATTTCATCTTCTGGTATCTTTATTTTATTTGTAACAATATCTTTCATGTACTTAGCATAAGGATTCATTTTGAGCATATCAGTCAATCGCATACACAAAAAGATAGGTCTAATCATTTCAGCAAAGCGCTCAAAATCCTCATCATCCTTTTTCTTGGATGGTTTGGGAGGAAAAGGCATGGGTTTCTGAACCCAAGGCTCTCTTTCTTTACCATGTTTCCTAGCAACAAAGTCTTTCTTATCATAACGTTGATTCTTTGCTTGTGGGTTATCAAGATCAACAGCAGGTTCAATTTCTATATCATTATCATTACTAGGTTGAGCATCATTATGAACATCATCATTAACATTTTCATTAGGTTTTTGTTCATTGCCAGATTGTGTTTCAGCATCAGACATAGAGATATCATTTGGATTACCGGGTGGTTCAGCAATAGGTTCACTAGAAGTTTGCACAGTTCTGTCATTTTTCTTTTTGTTCTTTTTAGAAGAACTAGGTGCATCAATATTATTTCTCTGAGAATCTTACTCAATTCTCTTAGGGTGGCCTTCAGGATACAAAGGTTCCTGAGTCATTCTACCAGTTCTAGTAGCCACTTTAACAGCATAATCATTTTTCTTACTATTCATCTCATTGAGCAATTCCTTTTGAGCTTTAAGTACTTGTTCTACTTGAGTGGTAACCATAGAAGCATGTTTGCTAACAAGTTTAAGTTCACCTCTAATATTAGCCATATAATCACCCAAGTGTCCAAGCATATTTGAACTGTATTTTAATTGTCTACCAAAATAAGCATTAAAGTCTTCTTGCTTAAACATAAAATTATCAAACTCATCCAAGCATTGACTAGTAATTTTAGCAGGAGGGATTTCAGCTTTATCATATCTATAGAGAGAATTTACGTTTACTACCTGTGTCGGGTTATCGAGGTCTGGAGGTTCTTCAATAAATAAAGGATTAAGATCATATGTTTCTTCAATAGGCGGTAAATTAAGACCATGTATTCCTTCAATATGAGGTAAATTCTTAACATCTTCAGCTTTAATACCTTTTTCTTTCATAGATTTCTTTGCCTCTTGCATATCTTCGGGACTGAGAAATAGAACACCTCTGTTCTTCGGAGTTGGTTTAGGAATAAGATCATTAATTGGAGCAGGAGCTGGCTCAGGAGGTGCCCAATTATTTTCATTTGTCAACATATTATTCAATAAGATTTCAGCTTCATCCGGTGTTCTTTCCCCGAAAAGAGAACCAGCACAACTATCCAGATAATCTCTGGAAGCATCGGTTATTCCATTATAAAAGATATCAAGTATTTCATTTTTCTTAAGAGGATGATCAGGCAAATCATTAAGTAACTTGAGAAGCCTCCCCCAAGCTTGTGGGAGACTCTCTTCTTTAATTTGCACAAAGTTGTATATTTCCTTTAAAGCAGCTTGTTTCTTATGAGCAGGAAAATATTTAGCAGAGAAGTAGTAAATCATATCCTGGGGACTACGCACACAACCAGGATCAAGAGAATTAAACCATATCTTAGCATCACCCTTTAATGAGAACGGAAATATTTGAAGGATATAAAAGTAGCGAGATCTCTCATCATTAGTGAACAGGGTGGCTATATCATTTAATTTAGTAAGATGTGCCACAACAATTTCAGATTCATAGCCATGAAAAGGATCAGATTCAACTAAAGTAATTATATCAGGATCAACAGAGAATTCATAATCCTTATCAGTAACAAAGATAGGTGAAGTAGCAAAAGCAGGGTCAGGTTTCATCCTAGCATTTAGAGATTGCTTATTCCATTTAGCTAATAACCTTGTGAGTTCATATCTATCTTTGCAAGCTAAAATAGCTAAAGAAGCTTCTTGATCAAATAAATAACCCTCGGGAATAACAAGTGATTCTTCATCATCACTTTCATCATCATAATCAGATTCAATATTTTCAATCTCTCTAGCCCTAGCAAGTCGTTCCTTGAGAAAATCACTAAGTGGCATAGTAGTATCAGGCATAAAGGTAGTTTCATCATAAGTATCATGTATAGCAGAAGTAGCATCATCAATAACATGCGACATATCAGAACGAATAGCAGAAGCAGGTTTAGGTGTCGCAAGCTTACTCATAACAGAAGGTGAATCAAGTGCAGAGCTAGATGGCAGTTCCTTACCTCCCCTCGTAGTTGAGGGATAAATTGTTGTCTTAGCGTCTTTCAAGTTCTTCATAGTGTCCAGCAGATATAAATCCCAAGTGACTCAAAGAATAGAGCTATGCTCCTCGGCAACGGCGCCAGAAATTAGTCTTGATAACCCACAAGTATAGGGGATCGCAACAGCTTTCGAGGGTAGAGTATTCAACCCAAATTTATTGATTCGACACAAAGGGAGCCAAAGAATATTCTCAAGTATTAGCAGCTGAGTTGTCAATTCAACCACACCTGGAAACTTAGTATCTGCAACAAAGTGTTTAGTAGCAAAGTAATATGATAGTGATGGTAACTGTAACAAAAGAGTAACGAAAGCAAAGTAATGTTTTTGGTATTTTGTAGTGATTGTAACAATAGCAACAGGAAAGTAAATAAGCGTAAACCAATATATGGAAAGCTCGTAGGCATCGGATCAGTGATGGATAATTATGCATGCTACCTCTTGAGCACTGCGTTGGATTTCCCCGAAGAGGAGAGGATGATGCAGCAAAGTAGTGTAAGTATTTCCCTCAGTTTTTGAGAACCAAGGTATCAATCCAGTAGGAGGCTACGCGCGAGTCCCTCATACCTACACAAAAACAATAGCTCAACGCAACCAACGCGCTTAGGGGTTGTCAATCCCTTCACGGTCACTTACGAAAGTGAGATCTGATAGAGATGATAAATAATATTTTTGGTATTTTTTGTATAGAGATGCAAAGTGAAAAGTAAAAGCAAAGTAAAAGCAAAGCAATAATAAAAGTGATGGAGATTGATATGATGAGAAAGAGACCCGGGGGCCATAGGTTTCACTAGTGGCTTCTCTCAAGAGCATAAGTATTCTACGGTGGGTGAACAAATTACTGTTGAGCAATTGACAGAATTGAGCATAGTTATGAGAATATCTAGGTACGATCATGTATATAGGCATCACGTCCGAGACAAGTAGAGCGACTCCTGCCTGCATCTACTACTATGACTCCACTCATCGACCGCTATCCAGCATGCATCTAGAGTATTAAGTTAAAAACTGAGTAACGCCTTAAGCAAGATGACATGATGTAGAGGGATAGTTTCATGCAATATGATAAAAAAACCATCTTGTTATCCTCGATGGCAACAATAAAATATGTGCCTTGCTGCCCCTTCTGTCACTGGGAAAGGACACCGCAAGATCGAACCCAAAGCTAAGCACTTCTCCCATGGCAAGAACAACCAATCTAGTAGGCCAAACCAAACTGATAATTCGAAGAGACTTGCAAAGATAACCAATCATACATAAAAGAATTCAGAGAAGATTCAAATATTATTCATAGATAGACTGGATCATAAACCCACAATTCATCAGTCTCAACAAACACACCGCAAAAAGAAGATTACATCGAATAGATCTCCACGAGAGAGGGGGAGAACATTGTATTGAGATCCAAAAAGAGAGAAGAAGCCATCTAGCTACTAACTATGGACCCGTAGGTCTGAAGTAAACTACTCACACTTCATCGGAGAGGCTTGGATGATGATGTAGAAGCCCTCTGTGATCGATGCCCCCTCTGGCGGAGCTCCGGAACAGGCCCCAAGATGGGATCTCATGGATACAGAAAGTTGCGGCGGTGGAATTAGGTTTTTGGCTCCGTATCTGATCGTTTGGGGGTACGTAGGTATATATAGGAGGAAGGAGTACGTCGGTGGAGCTTCGAGGGGCCCACGAGGCAGGGGGCGCGCCCTAGGGAGGGGCGCCCTCCACCCTCGTGACCACCTCGTGGCTTTCTTGACGGAGGGTCCAAGTCTCCTGGGTCTTATCTGATGAGAAAATCGCGTTCCCGAAGGTTTCATTCCGTTTGGACTCCGTTTGATATTCTGTTTCTCCGAAACACTGAAATAGGCAAAAAACAACAATTCTGGGCTGGGCCTCCGGTTAATAGGTTAGTCCCAAAAATAATATAAAAGTGGAAAATAAAGCCCAATATAGTCCAAAACAGTAGGTAATATAGCATGGAGCAATCAAAAATTATAGATACGTTGGAGACGTATCAATGCCGGATGTGGTTCATCATGTAACAGTCATAACATAGGGTGACACAGAACTAGCTCCAATTCATCAATGTAATGTAGGCATGTATTCCGAATATAGTCATACGTGCTTATGGAAAAGAACTTGCATGACATCTTTTGTCCTACCCTCCCGTGGCAGCGGGGTCCTAATGGAAACTAAGGGATATTAAGGCCTCCTTTTAATAGAGAACCGGAACAAAGCATTAGCACATAGTGAATACATGAACTCCTCAAACTACGGTCATCGCCGGTAAGTATCCCGATTATTGTCACTTCGGGGTTAACGGATCATAACACATAATAGGTGACTATAGACTTGCAAGATAGGATCAAGAACACTCATATATTGATGAAAACATAATAGGTTCAGATCTGAAATCATGGCACTCGGGCCCTAGTGACAAGCATTAAGCATAGCAAAGTCATAGCAACATCAATCTCAGAACATAGTGGACACTAGGGATCAAACCCTAACAAAACTAACTTGATTACATGATAAATCTCATCCAACCCATCACCGTCCAGCAAGCCTACGATGGAATTACTCACGCACGGCGGTGAGCATCATGAAATTGGTGATGGAGGATGGTTGATGATGACGACGGCGACGAATCCCCTTCTCCGGAGGCCCGAACGGACTCCAGATCAGCCCTCTCGAGAGGTTTTAGGGCTTGGCGGCGGCTCCGTATCATAAGACGCGATGAAATCTTCTCTCCTATTTTTTTCTCCCTGAAAGCAGATATATAGAGTTGGAGTTGGAGTCGGGAGGTCTCCAGGGGGCCCACGAGGTAGGGGCGCGCCCTAGGGGGGGCGCCCCCACCCTCGTGAACAGGGTGTGGGCCCCTGGTCTTCATCTTTGGCGAGGATTATTTCTTATTTATTGTAAGATATTCCGTGGAGTTTCAGGTCATTCCGAGAACTTTTGTTTTCTGCACATAAAACAACATCATGGCAGTTCTGCTGAAAAGAGCGTCAGTCCGGTTAGTTCCATTCAAATCATACAAGTTAGAGTCCAAAACAAGGGCAAAAGTGTTTGGAAAAGTAGATACGACGGAGACGTATCAAATACATGATCGTAATAATTTTGCATCTCTCGTAATATGAGAACATAGTATCCACCACTAGGTTCCTCGCCCATGTATGCGGGTGTAGTCTTGGAAGTTTGATCCCAAGGACTTCTTTTACCGCTGTACAGAATGCCTTAGCATGAGAACAATGGACCAAGGCATGCATCAGATCCTCATCCATGGCTTTGCAAAGATCACAAAGCGATGTGGTGCGGATATGACGATAGTGCATGGTAGCATAATCTGGAAGGATGCCCCGAAGCACCCTCCACCAGAAGACCCGAATTCTAGGTAAGACCTTGAGTTTCCACAGAGCGGTCCACAACTGTTTTTCTGACATTGAGGTCTCCACTACCGTCCCTTCCTCTAGAGCACGCAGCTCGTCTCGAGTCACCAGAGCACGGTAGGTTGATTTCATAGTGTATTCATCGGATTTTTCAAGAGCCCACGCTAGAACATCTTCTTCACCATTAAATCGAATCAGAATATTGAGTATTGCCTCGGCATCAAGTGCAAGAAAATTTCGCCTCACTACCCGAACATCCCAAGTACCAGACTGGTGATCAATTAGTTCAGAGACCCGCTCGATATGATCGGTCCCTTGCCGTCCCATAGGTTTGAGATAGGTGGTGGTAGGAATCCATGTGTCATTCCAAACAGAAATTGGCTCGCCATTGCCTACCCTCTTGATTAGACCTATTTGCAATGATGTGCGCCCCACTATGATCGCCTTCCATGTTGCCGAAGCAGAAGCTAGAGCATTAGCCTGCATGAAATCTCCATTAGGAAAATATTTTCCTTTGAGAACTCTCGAACAGAGGGTGTCCGGATGGGTTAGGAGCCGCCAGCCATGCTTCTCGAGAAGTGCCAGATTGAACTTCTCAAACTCCCGAAAGCCCATGCCGCCATGTACTTTTAGTGTGGACAGCTTCTCCCAAGATATCCAATGCAGAGAACGCCTGTCAATAGAACTACTCCACAAAAATTTTGCCATGGATGATGTGAGCTGCTTGCAGACCTTCTTTGTCAGCCTGAAACAACTCATACTATGGGTGGGAATGGTCCGTGTAACAGATTTCAAAAGTACCTCCCTCCCGGCACACGCTAGGTAGCGTTCTGCCCATCCATGCATACTGTTGCGACTTCTTTCTCCAATGTGCTTGAAAGAACCACTAGTGATGCGCCCCACCGCTGTCGGTGCGCCCAAATAACGTTCCGTGAAAGCTTCAAGAGAAATGCCCAACTCCTGTTTCAATGCCTCACGAACCGGCGTAGTTGTTTTTGGACTGAAGTAGATAGAGTTTTTGTCCTTATTCATAGCTTGTCCCAAGCAGTCCAAGTATATCCGAAGAATATCATTCAGTCTGCGTGCACTCTCCAAATGAGCACCAAGAAAAATGAGACTGTCATCTACAAACAGCAGGTGGTTCACCCAAGGTGAGTTCACACTCACACGTTGTAACATCCCCAGTATCACACTACAGTAATCTCCCCCTAATGAAGGTCATGTCATCATGATCATCATCCCAAAATGCCACTTGTCCAAAATATGATTCAAATTCAAATTGCATGTCAAATATTTGCTTCTTCTTTCATGCAAATAAAATAGTTCATCCTATGGACAATAATCCCTAGATATTTTTCATGTTGAAACCAACATTTTTGGAATTCCCAAATAGCCCATGGGAATTTATTGTCTGGTCGAGCAGTATTTAAGATGTCCTTTTAAATTTCTAAAATTGATTAGACAACTCCTTTGGACCCCAAACTTTCTGTTCCATCTCAAGGTATTGTGTTAGTTTTATGTGCCAAGTTTTGTTCAAAACAAAACTAATTTGGTACTAAAAGAAAAATGCAAACAAGGCAAATAACAGAAAAGAAAAGGAAAAAGAGAAAGGAAAAGAGAGGCCCCCCTACCCACTGGGCTTTAGCCCACCCTAGCAAGCCGGCCCACCTCCCCCCGGTCGCCTCCTTCCTCTCTGTTCCCCCGACCGAGCCACTACAGGGGCTCGTCCCCGCCGGATCACTTCGCCGGCGACGCCCCGAGGGGATAAGGATCCCCCGCCGCCTCGGTCCTCTCCCTCCCCCCCGCTCTCCACTGTCGCCCGCTCCGCCTCTCCCTCTCCCACCGGACCCCTCCTTGCACTCCCCCTCGTTCCCCACCTCAACCGAACGCCACCGTCGCCATGGCGGTGCCGTAGCCACGGCCACCGCCCACCCCGCGCCTCGCCAGCACGTCCACAAGACGCGCCGTCGACCTCTACCTCGACTACGCCTCGCCATCGAGCTCGAGGAGCACCGCAGGCCGCGGATCGAGCCGCCCCTTTCCACCTCGGTCGCCGGCAATCTTCCTCCTCTATGATGCTCCTGCTGCTCCTAACCTTCCAAGGGCCACTGTGCGTGCCGCTAGGTGAGCTCCTCCGTCCCCTGCTCCCCTCCTATTAGCCTCGTCACGCGTCGTAGCTAGCTGCTGCCGCGCCTGAGCTCTATTTGCCGCCGACGAGCCCCTGGCCGTGGCCCTGGCCTTGTCACGCTCGCCTGAGGCCTCCATCGTGCTCCTGGTGCTTCCAGGAACACAACGCGCGCACGCACGCATCCTATCGTGCCCCTTGGCACCTACCTCGACGGGCGCCCGAACACGTCGCCGCCTCCACTCGCCGCCGTCGTGCTTCCGGTGACCAAATGGTCATGGGCTCGCGACCGTTTGCCACGCCACATCGCATACGCCTTGCCCCGCCTCTCAGCTCGTTCACGAACGCACCACATCACCTTCGCCGTAGCTCGCCCGAACGCGTCGCCGCCAGTGACGCCGCAGCTCCCAGCTCCGGCCGCACCAGCCGCTCCAGCCACCACCCTTCGACGCGTGGTCGAGTGGCCGTTCAAACGCGACCAGCCGTGGTCGATTTGGAGCCCCGTAGCGCGATCCCCGTCTGCGCCCGAACTGCCGTCCGCCGCGCTCGTCACCGGCGACGTTCCGGCCATCCCCGAGTCCAACTGGTAACGCCATAGTGCGCGCGACATCAAGCCGCGTCGAACGCGCCTAGCCACGGGTCCGGAGACCCACCGTAGCGTGAATCCGAGGCTCGCCGGCGTTCGGCCACCGCGAAAAGCCTCGCTGGAGCTGTTCCGGCGCCGGCACCAACGTGGCGCCCACGTGGCTGCATCTGGGTCACTGGCAACTGGGTCCCGCAGGCCCTGTTGACCAATTGATCGGGTCAACTGTGCTGACTGTGCACAGTTAACCCTGACAAGTGGGCCTCCCTTTGTTAATTAGTCTAATAAACGTTTTATAAATAAAAGTAATTAGATTAACCTAAACACTCACTGACACCCGAGGCCCACACCCCTAATTAACCCTGCTAGATTAGTTTAATCCACTGTTAAGCTAACAGAGGCTGACATGTGGGTACCAGTGGCCCCACTGGTCAGGTTTGACTTGGTCGGCCGCTCTGTTGACCACTGACGTCATCAACATGTCATGCTGACGTCATATTCCATTTCTGTTAATATTAATAATTCCAGAATATTCTTTAAAACTTTAGAAAATCATAGAAATTAAACCATAGCTCAGATGAAAATGTTTTCTATATGAAAGTTGCTCAGAAATATCCTATGAATCGGGATACGCGGTCCATTTACCTGTCAGATGCCTCTAACTATCTGAACATGGAACTTTCCCCTCCGGTCATCTGTCTGACACAGGTCCGAAACCGGGAAAACATTCTCGGTTGTTTCCCCCCTTCACCTTTACCTTGTAGCCATACGTTAGGTCAGGCCCCCACACATCATATTGCCATGTTATGCTCTGTGATGCTATGTTTGCTTTATATTTATTGTTTCTTCCCCTTCTTCTCTCCGGTAGACCCCGAGACCGATGTTGATGCCCTTGTGATCGACTACGTCGTCGACAACACTTCTTCCTTTTCAACAGACCTTCCAGGCAAGCAAACCCCCCCCCCCTTGAGCATTCCGATATCGCCCATTTCTTTCCCTCTCATGCTTGCACTAGAACTGCTACTGCTTTATGTATGATCCTACTCTGATGCATAGCCTGTTTTGTTACCTTCTTTCATACCTTACCTGCTTATCCTAAACTGCTTAGTATAGGTTGGTTAGTGATCCATCAGTGACCTCCACCTTGTACCAGTTGCCCCGCTTTATGTTCGATGACTCGATCAACGTGATCGACGTACAGGCCCCGACATCGCACATCACCCCCCTAGTTGTATGACTCTGCAGAGTTACCATCGAGTGCCGAGGGTGGAACCTCTTACATTACTCCTGAGGAGATCTCTGTAGTGTAGCTATACGGTCGAGGTCATCGAGGGTGATTTCCTCCTTAACCACTTTCGTTATAGCTCCGTCGTGCAACCCCTCAAGTGTGAACCTCGAGGGTGGATCCTCTTACGTTCACCTTGATGATAACATCGAGTGGAATTCACCGAGGGTGATTCCTCGGGTTTTCCCCTTGGTGTTAGACACACAGTTACTATGGTTACTATGACATTATACTAAACCATGTTACTAAAGACGGGTCGGCCCTGAGGAGTACCCGCGCGAGCTTAATAGCGAGTGATGTGGAGTCGGGTTGACCTGGAAGGTGCCCGCGAGATACTTACGAGGCGTGGCCGGGCATTCTTAGCCCTTGCCGCAAGTACTCGAGACGGAGCGACGGGGTCACATCTTTCGTGAGTATCTGCTTGTTACCGTGCGTTACTAATCCACTACGATTTGGATATTTGATCCGAGGGGCCTCTGGCCTGATAGCACTAACCATCACGTGGGCATAGTATGGGCGTTCTGCGTGGTATACATCACTTGAAGCTTAATAGACGTCAGCGACTGAGCGGCGCGCGCCGGGTTGGACTGCATAAGCACCTGCATTTTTGAAGGAGGTAGCTAGGTCTGCTCACCGGCCGCCCACACAACGTGCAGGAGTTCCCTGGGCGATGGCCCATGACCCCTGGGGCATAGGTTTAGTCCGGCGTGCTGACCTCTCTATTAAGCCTAGGTCGGGTTGTGGCGTATTGTTTGGCCGAGGTCGGGCATGACCCAGGAAAGTGTGTTCGGCCGGAGTTAATCGAACGTGGTGGGTAAGTTGGTGCACCCCTGCAGGGAAGAAAACATCTATCGATAGCCTGTCCTACGGTAACGGACACTTGGAGTTGTATCCCGATCGATACAACTAGAACTGGATACTTGAGATGAGAAATGGAGATGAGAAATGGATAGTATGGCTCTGGGATTGCTTTCTCGCAGGGAGTCGAGAAAGGATCTCTGGCCGAGGTTGATAGCACTACTACTACTTTACATTATGTTGATATGTACTCTTCTATATGCTGCAAGATGCTTGAAGATGCTAGTCTTCGATAGGCTAGGTTTTCCTCTTTCTCTTCTGGCATTCTGCAGTTGAGCCCACATATACAACCATTTGTTGATACAGATTCATACTTAGTTTAGATCTGATGTAAGTCTTGCGAGTACTTTGGATGAGTACTCACAGTTTTTTTGCTACCTCTTTTCCCACATACCCAATTGTTGCGACCAGATGACGGATCCCAGGAGCCAGACGAGACCACTGAAGACTACTACTACCCCGAGGGTGCTTACTGCTACGTGACGGCCGCTGACGACTTGGAGTAGTTAGGAGGCTCCCAGGCAGGAGGCCTTGCCTTTTCGATCGTTGTTGTTTTTGTGCTAGCCTTCTTAAGGCAAACTTGTTTAACTCATGTCTGTACTCAGATATTGTTGCTTCCGCTGACTCTTGTGTATTCGAGCTTATGTATTCGAGCCCTCAAGGCCCCTGGCTTGTAATATAAAGCTTGTATTATTTTAATTTGTGTCTAGAATTGTGTTGTGATATCTTCCCGCGAGTCCTTGATCTTGATCGTACACATTTGCGTGTATGATTAGCGTACGATTGAATCGAGGGCGTCACACACGTATTCCACGATCAACTACCGGGCCACCATAGCTCTTCAGAAGGGATGTAAAACCTTCAGCACATATGAGAAATAAAAAGGAAGATACCGGATCCCCTTGTCGAAGTCCCTTAGTTGGCTGAAAGAACGGAAGGAGTGCACCATTCACCTTGACCGAGAACCTAACTGATGAAACACACTTCATAATGAGTCTGACAAATGAATCACAGAAGCCCAGTCTGGTCATTATGGCCTCAAGGTAATGCCACTCAACTCTGTCATATGCTTTGAGCATATCTAATTTTACTGCGCATGAAGCATTTTTCCTTTCCTTTTCCTCTTCATTGCATGTATACTTTCATATGCCACAAGAACATGGTCAGTGATCAAATGTCCTGGCACAAAGGCACTTTGCTCCTGCCCTATGATCTCATCCATCATACTCCATAGTCGGTTAGTAATAGCTTTAGCGGCAATTTTGTACAGCACGGGACAAAGTGCAATGGGCCAAAACTATGGAATTCTCTGGGGGTTGCGTACCTTGGGAATAAGTGTAATGGCAGTATCATTCAGTCCTAAGGGAAGCTCCCAGCCATTCAAAAAATCCAAAACAGTCGTCGTCACATCTTCCCCTAACAAGCACCAGTGCCTCTGAAAGAAACCGGTCGTGAATCCATCAATTCCGGGTGCTTTGGACGGAGCCATTTGAAATAAAGCTATCTTCACCTCCTCGACAGTAAAATCCTTCTCTAAGGATTCATTCATGGCTGTTGTAACACGAGGATTGACAAATGCCAGTAGTTCGGACATATCTCTATAACCTTGTGATAGGTATAGACCTTGGTAGAAACTCTGGATCTCCTCTTTAATTTCATCTTGATCTGTACATAAATTACCATCATCTTTCTGTAAAGAGGTGATCCGATTGGTTCGTCTCCTTTGCGATGCACGGGCATGAAAGAATTTTATGTTTCTATCCCCGGCACGAACACTTTGGACCCTTGATCGCTGCTTGATCCAGATTTCCTCTTGGCGAAGCGCCAGCTTCAGCTGGGCTGCAACCGAGAGCTCTTCCTGTGTCGGACCCCTGCCAATGGATGCAGCCCTCAAATGCTCTAGATTTTTCTGTAATTTCTTGACTTTCTTTGCAAGATTACCGAACTCCCGCTCACCCCAGGAACCGAGCCGGGATTGTACAATATTAAGGGCTTGCACCACTCCTTCAAGTCCTCCTTGGCTATTTTATTTCATAAGTCGATAAAACATGTGATAGTTGAGGCGGTTTTCAAGGAAAATTGGTGGAAAAAACCAGAGGTGTGAGGGGATTGGGAGGTGTGAGTAGGGGAGCCGTGGACAAAGAAAGAAGGGGAACACCAAAAATTGCTAATGGAGCACAATTTAAAAAAAACAAAAATTAATATATTTTTTGCTGACATATACACATACCTATGGATGTATACTACTTGTCTGTGAAATTTATGGTGAAATGCATTTTTATGCGAGCTACACAAAAATAATAAAATCATGTATGTCTAGCACATGTACTTTTCACTATAAAAATACATTATTAATTTTCATACAGCTAACAAAAAAATGTATTTCATAATTAAATTTTACACACATCTAATATACATCTATAAGTACTTGTGTCTTTTTTCAGATTTTTTGAAACTAAAAAGGTCAGTTTCTTAATTTTCAAAAGCCTCACTCGGGGAACTCTATTTTTCTCAAGTATATATAGGATAGGCGATGTGAGTTAGGCCCATCCTCATCAGTTTGCACACTGAGGAAAATTCACATGCTTCAACAGGGTTTAATTGACTTATGCATGGGGCAAAAAGGGAAACTTGTCTGCTTACACATTCAACCATGGGGATTCCCACGTGATATAATGTTAAGGCGTTTTGGAGGACGAGCTTCATGGAGCCTGATATTTTTAAAATTTCAAGATTCAATTTTTTTCTAAAAATTTTATAAAAAAAACACACACATATAAGGATGTAATGTATATGTGTAAAATTTCACAATGAAATAACTTGAATTGCAAACTGCATAAAAAGGAACAAAATCATGGACTTTGAAAGTGAACGGTGCATGTGCTAAGCATCCACAAATATTAATATTTTGTAGCTCTTATTTTAATGTATTTTATCATAAAAATGTACATACATGTATATTACATCTCTGTGTATGTATTTTTTTAGATTTTTTTTTGAAACATAAAAACATGGTTTTTGAACTTGTTCAAAATTCAAGCTCCATGGAGCCCGAGCAACTTTGCATAATAAAGTTCACCTTCTTCAGAATATATGTACAACAAAACTGAAAACATGCCAAAACCTACAAGAATAGATACACAGTAAGTAACCAAAAAACAACCGAGAGACTATAAAAAGATATGTGGTACTTCTCAATCATTTCCTTTTTGTGTCTACAAAAGAATGGATCATATAATAACAGCATATTGACAAAAATATGATCTCCAACTCCAAGAGCCAGGAACTAATGAGGCTAGGAAAGAGATTAAAGAGGGAGAGAGAGATAGAGGCGAAGGACTCGAAGGAAACATACAAAAAGCACAATAGATTACAACTGAGGGCAGTATCATCGCTATCAATATCGCCGCATCCCTACCACCCATGGACTGAACCGCAGGTTTGCGGTGGTCGCTGCAACAGCAACCCGTCGCTCGAGGCCCAGATCTAAGTATCGATTGACTTCACAATTTTTACACGAAGAGGAGACATGCTCATGTACTTGAACCATGTGTTGAGGTGCAAAGAATCAGGTTGAAGTCAAACAGACGTGTAGCTGGTGAATATCTTCAGTAAGCTGTCGAGAGTTTCGGGGTAAAATTTCCTAGCAAAAAGATAGCATGGACTCTTGGATCCGTTCCACAAACATGGCTTCTGTGTCACGAGTTTCTGCAAAGGGGATAGAAACCAGAAATCAGTATCCCATACAGTTGTAGCAGATCATTGGGAAAGTTTTGCAATACAGATCATTTTTAGGCCTCCTTTGGTTTGGAGGAATTTCATAGGAATTCTAGAGGATAGGATTCTTATAGGATTTTTTCCTTAAGAGCTCTTTGGTTCATAGGAATGGATTCCTATTCCTACATAGGATTGGTTCCTATCCTCCACATTTCATAGGAAAATAAAAATG
The DNA here is from genome assembly GCF_003073215.2 of Triticum urartu. NCBI lineage: Eukaryota > Viridiplantae > Streptophyta > Magnoliopsida > Poales > Poaceae > Triticum > Triticum urartu. The sequence continues at coordinate 662,042,459 of NC_053028.1, read as the reverse complement.
AGCCTAGACTCAATGGAAAAATTCCTTTGGTGTGAACCAAATGACATCTCGTTTCCTATTCCTACTCATAGGATTTGAGATACATGTCATCTCATTTCCTACAAATTTCCTATTCCTATGATAATCCTATCCTATGAACCAAAAGAGGCCTTAATATGTACTAGCAGATAATCAAAGGAAAAGTTTCTGCAAAGGCAAGATTTAGAAGAAAAAATTATTTATTTACTTATTTATTGTTCTATGACGGTCAAAATACTGATGGCGAAATTATTGCCCATACCTTGTCATCACTTGTTACATGGATGGTCTCATCAACGGCCTGTGCGACGGTAATGTACATTAGAATACATCAATGTAAGGGTTATGCACTAAATAGAAAAACATGTACAGATCATCTCAGGAAAGAAATCAAGCAAGGCAAAAACATACTGTTATATTCTTTAGTAGATCATAGCTGACATCAGCAACTGCGTACGACCTTGGATGCCATTTCCCCTCAGACCAATCCACATGTGTTACCGACCAATTAGCTATTCCACCTGGATCTACCATCTGATGTTTCGTAGAAGGACTTGTTTAGTTCGCAAGTAACTAAAGGAAAAAAGATGTAAATGCAACTTCTGTAGATTGTAGATACTGACATTGAATAGGGTTGGCAAATAATGCTCATCAGCAATACAGTTGCGCCCATCTGCTGGCTGCAAATCACATGACATAGAGAACTGGAGAACTCAAGTATTGGTTGAGACTTGCGAGAAAAATGTCGGAGAAAACTAGAGAACTGGAAAACTCAAGTATTGGTTGAGACTTCAGGAAGAATGACTACCGAACAAGCATGTCACTCAAATGCATCCCAGAAGACAATTTATTCAACACGAGAAACATATGAAGTTCCCATGCTGATTAAGCTTGTTAGAATATTTTACCTGTTGCTAAGGAAAGAAAAAAAAATTGCGATAGAGTTTGCACATTGATTTTCTGATGTTTATGGAAGTGGTTATCAAAACTATCCTTCAGTTCATTATGGCCTATTTGCCAATCAGAGGTAACTACTGAATTTCTGTACTAGAGTTTTACTATAACAACTCTAGCCTTTATATTAAAACATATATACAGCGTTGAATACATCTAACAATGTATGTGTATTACCTATTAAAATATCTAGTATATCTCCAATCCATTAACCAAAGATAGCAACTAGTGTGAAAAAACGTCTTACATTATGGGACGGAGGGAGTAGAAAAGAAACACACCTTGCAATATAGCTTGAACTTCTTGTAGTAAAGGTTGTCCGCCAGAATCAGCAAAGCATGTCTTCGCGTGATTGCAAACCACTATAACAAGAGCAACAATTACACAAAGAGAGCATGTGAGACTAGATTCTGATACTCAATAACCGATTTCTGGACAAGTTAGCTTTGTACCATGGAAAAACTGAAAACAAATAATACACAACTAAAATAACAAACGGTGGACCCACAAGTACTATACTGTCTCCATTTCAAAATACAAGGTGTGGTTATGAAAATCGCAATAATATGAAAGTGCTTTTGAATACAGAACCGATGATGTCTATGTTGTCTACCAGTACCATAAACTACATATTATCGAGTTAATCGTTGGTTAAAGCGTGAATTTGGAACGGAGGAATATAATCTAGCAAACTAATACACGTCACAATAACAACAACAATAAGGAAACAACTTCACAAAAATATGTACCTGGGCACCCTTTCTGAAGTCTCTCTCCTCTATTTCAGGAAGCATCTCAAGAGAATACCTTCCATTTCCATGTGGACCAGGATCCTGGAAACTACAAAATGGCAATAAATGCGGACAAAAATCAACATGCATGGACATGGACATCTATAAGTGATAAAACAATGTATAAACTAAACGTCCTTGTGATATTGGCCAGTGCCACTTCTTTCACCAATTCCCCTTTACTTCCTTTATTTTTCAAAATGGTAATGAAATACAAGTTCCAGTAGTCTTACCAATCAATGAAACTGATGTTTGTTCCCATCAGGTAATTAAAGACATAGTCAAATGAATGAAGCGGAACACAGCTGCGAGAGAGAGTAAATACTGATTTCAGTACGGTGAAAGAATCTCTCAAGAAGGAAATCATTCATAACCAGGAATTCAAACCTATCAGAAAGCAAGACAAAAAATTGATTATCCGTGTCTTCCAGCGCATTTGCTAATAGCCTCTTCTCTGCATCTATCATTGAAATCTTTCCCCATACAACCTGCATAGCAAGTACATACTCTATTCAATTTTGACAACCACAAACATGCAACATCAAACCTATGTTATAATTGTTAGAAATAAACCTAAACCATATGTAATGCACAAAGCTCCTCGATTTGCAAATTAGTAGACTAAGATTTTTCGGCATCTCAATCCAAACTGCTAATAGTGGTCTTTAGAAGTCAGAAGATCCATACGTCATGATACTAAGACTGGCCTTCAGGATACAAGTAGTGCCATGGGGAATTGGGAATGATACTAATACTCTTAAATGCAAGCGATCTTGGTCAACTTATGTTCTCAACTATATCAATATGAGCTCACTGTTTAGCCATTGCTCATTGCTCCTTCCTTGGAGTGAACATATTAATGAAAACAAAAGTTTCAGATGGCATCAATATCAATCAGTTGAGCCATTAACACATTCTTCATTCATTGAGAGGGAGAATTTTCTTCGAAACGTAAGCTTTCAAGATATAAGAGAAATTGTACTTGACAAATCTCCTCGGCGAAATCACATCGTTTATGTAAAACACCCATGCAAACTTATGAAGAACTGAAGGACAGATGAGAATTATTACCGCATCACTATGAATATCTCGGCCAACAAAGAGAGAACTAGTATGCACAGGCTTCTGACGTGACGCGTGCACATAGATGGAGTATCTTCCCTCATGACCCTGTGTATCAAAGTTATTTTGTTTTAAGTTCACATGAATTATATAAAGAATAGAGAACATTACTTCATGTAGACATGCAGAGATGGTTAGTAACATGGAGGCACAAGATTATAGTCAAAAGTGTATGCTAGCAAGATAGTATTATTGACTTGGTCAAGAGGATCAGTTAATTCACTTATGCAGATAAGGTACATCTTGATGTTCCACTGTTCAAAAATGAATGTTTGCATGAAGCTAACATATCTCAATAGTATACATTTATTATTGAAAATAATGGTAAAATGTCAACCACTAAATTGTTTCTCACCAACCCAAATAGTTGTCTCTGTATAATAACTAGAAAATATTTGATGATACACTGGCACCATCAGTTAATGAAAACTCAAAGAAACCTTAAATGAACTATACTCCTTCCGTCCTTGAAAGAGTGTACTTCCAACTTTGTTGGAGGGTCAAACTATCTCAAAGTTTGGCCGAGTTTGTGCAGAAATATATCATTGTTTGTGAAACCAAATAGGTATATGATGAAAATATACTATATAATGAATCTAATGCTGCTAATTTGATGGCATAAATGTTGGTGCATTATTGTGTAAATACAGTCAAACATAAAAAAGATTGACTTTCCAACAAAGTTAGAAGAACACTCTTTCAAGGACGGAGGGAGTACTCCTTCAAATTGCACAAGGACAAGAGGTGAAATCAGGCAAACCTGCAGAAACTTCTCCCACAATTTCTCGAAGGGCAATGAGCCAGGTGTCAAGAACATAAACGCAATCTTTGGATTCTTCGACGTGGACATGGGCATCCCAAGAATATCCCTGATAACAGCGGCTGAGATGATCTCGTCATCGGTTTTCTCCCGGCGGCCGATGGACGGGAGCCAATCCTTGAACGGCGTGCAGACGCTAGAAGCAGAGAGGTAGCACTGCGAGTAGTGCCGCGGCGGGTACACGTACGCCCCGATCAGCACGACGCAGACGAGGCACAAGAGCACGATTATCCACATGGGCCTCTTGGCCGCGGGCCGGTGGCGCGCAGGCGGCATGACAGTCATGTCCTTGCTGCCCCACAGCCCCCACTGTCGAACTCTCCGTGCTCTCAGCTCCTCACCATCTTTGGATCATCTAAAAGCTCCGGTTGTTTCGACGTGAAGGCCGCTGCTACACCACACCAGGGCCTGATGAAATGTCAGGCAGCTGACTCCTCACCCCTTCCCCTGCATTTAGAACACACGAGGTAAGCACAGCACTGATGCAAGAGATCATGATTAATTAAGTAGTAAAAATCAAGCAAGCTGAACGGCGATCTAGAAGAAGAATCGGGGTCCTACAGGCCAGCACCACCCCAGCCACCTGACGGCTGCTCTAGCACTAGCACTGCAGCCCGAATTCCAATCAATGCGCGCGCGCGCGCACGCGTGATTCAGATATGGCAAGCGGTGAGACGACCCAACGAAAGCAAAACAAGCGCGCCGCCGATCCAGCAGAGGCTACGCGGGCAGCTCTCGGAAGGCGCTGCCTGCCTTCCCGAGCTGGCCGGCCGCGCGATTGGGCCGGGGTAGGTGATCCACCAGTCCAAATCAGGCGAATTCCACACGCGCGAGAAAAAAGCAGGCAGCGCGGCTCGAGTCCACGGCGGCGGCTGGGGAGGGAAAAAGTCAAACTCTGACCAAATCGCCGCCCGATCCCACCGGCGACGCCGCCGCCGCCGCATTACGAGCTCGATCCAACCAATTCCCCCAGCCAGCCGCGCCCAACAGAAACGCGCGCAGAACCGCCGGAATTCGCTCCCCGGAGCTCACGAGTAGAATTCGAACTTCAAAACGAACACGCCGAGCCGCGCGGCGAGCCACGCCAACCCAGCAGCCGAGCCCAATGCGCGGGGCGGCGAGCTCTGCTGCGTGCGTGGTTCGAATGGAACGAAACCGGTAGAGGGGGGAGGCGGGCCGGAGAGTACGGGGAGGGGGGAGCTTACCGCGTTTACGAGCTCGGCGGCGGGAGGCGGGCGGCGGATCTGGAGGTGGCGGCGCGTCGATGGGATCGGGTGGCTCGGGGGGCAGGCGGGCAGCAGAGGTGGAGGTGGAGATGAGGAGGCGAGGGGGAGAGGAGAGAGACGGGAGGAGGTAGTACGTATATAAACAAAGCGGGATTAACTAAGCTGGAAGCGGCACTAATTGTAACGTGTGGTGACTTAATGCCACCCGCCCGGAGGGAGCTTTCCACTGCCTTTCCTTCCTTGCTTCCAAATGGACGCAATGGGAAAATAGAAGATGGTGATAGTCTCTCGGCCGGGAGGCCGGCGTGTGATTTTGCACCCCCACCCCTCACTTTCGTTCTCATGCCTCCTAGCGCGTCCATTTGGAATTTTACTAGTATTCATTTATTGTTAATCTGTTAGTTTATATGTATTTTTTGATTTTTTTTTTGAATCTCTTTTGATCTTTCGATAATAAACCTATGTAGAAGAGATGGCCGACATAATATCATCTGCGCCGGCGGGTCCAGGAGGCGCCGGGGCTCCATGCGCACCCATTCGGACTTTTATTTGGCGTCTTTTGCCATCCGCTCGGTTCATTTCCGACGATAGGTTTATGTAGGACAAAGCATCGGACCTCCATCTTTCATAATAGAAACTAATATCATGATATCGTATATGTCGTTATCGTGGGGGCTGGCCAAGCACCCGAGATTCTGAAAAATTGTACCTTGTACCTTCTCTTGTGATTAACGGAGTTCGGCAGTTCTCCTGTTGACAATCAAAAACTCTTTATAATTGATAGGATTTGGCAGCTCCTCCGTTGGCATTGAGAGAGAGAGAGAGAAACGGAATTTTTTTAAGTAATCTGGTCCTGCTGATATCCCTTGGGTAAATACCAAGAGCAAGATTGTTAATTAGCTCATGATACAACTTTCGAACAAATCTGATATCGTGGTTGGGATACTACCGTGTTCACAAGCCATGGAGCGCAACGAGTTTGTTATCGATATTACAGGAAAAAAAAACTTGTAGATCAACGCAACATGTGCCTACCATAGTACAATAATCCAAGTTCAGATTCTGAAATGCAAGTTGGGAGCACAGAAGAAAGGAGAAATTCGATGGCAGATAGTGGGAAAATATTTGTTCATACGGGATGCTACTATTCAGATTGTGCTGGGAAGATGGTCGAGCGGTTCAAGGCTTAGCATTGGAACTCCACTTCTCATAACAGAATCGATATCATGACATTGAGCATGTCCTTATCACAGAGGATGGCCTTGAGCTCAAGCTTCTAGATTTGGGTTTCTTCGGTCTTGTGTACCGCCACTTCTAATTCGGCAACTAACCTTGTGGCATTCAGAATAAATAGTTAGGTTCCTCAAAGTACTTGGTCGTACCAATAGCCCGTGCATAAATACAAAGACTAAGAACAATAGTTTCTCGCAAGAAAAGAAAAGACCAATAAATGTGCTTACCGTAGCACAATAATCCTATTTCAGATTTTGAAAATGTAGGTTGGGAAAACAAAAGACAAGAAAAATTCGGTTCGAATAGTGAGCAAATATTTGTTCATGCGGGATGCTACTATTCAGATTATGTAGGGGAGATGGTCTAGTGGTTCAAGGCTTAGCATTGGAACTCCACTTCTCATAACAGAGCCGATATCATGACATTGTACATGACCTTCTCACAGAGACTAGCCTTGCGCTCAAGCTTCTAGATTTGGGTTTCTTCGGTCCCGTGTACCGCCCTTCTGATTAATGGAATTTGGCAGCTAACCTTGTGGCATTCGGAATAATTAGTTAGGTTCCTCGAAGTACTCAGTTCGTACCAATAGCCCGTGCATAAATACAAAGACTAAGAACAATAGTTTCTCGCAAGAAGAAAAAAAAGTCCAAGAACATTAGTTCTCACCAAAGAGAACATGTTGTAGTTAAGTTGGAAATCTATTGTTAAACAGAACCTTTTTTTTACATAAAGATGAACAAATTCTCCATGTGTCCGCAAAGTTTCATGACCATGGGACATCAGGGGAGCTCAGGACAAATCAAATAAAACCAGTGCTCCAAAATCGAAAATTTTGAACCATTCTCAAAGCTTCGATTTTTATTTTGTCTAGAGCTCTCCTAATGTAAAAAGAAGGCATTTTCTTGTTTGTTGTCTTTGTCGAATTTACTGTTCATCAAGAGAAGATATTCACCGCAAGAAAGGTTGTGATAACAACCATTTGGCCATTTTTTTTCCTTTATGTTGTCTATAGAAGAACCCATTATCCTCAGATTTATAACCCTAATAGCCTTGCGTGCAATCAAAAGATTTAGCACTCATCTTTTATCCTACGTGTTGTCCCCTTCTTAGAATATACTCCATTCGTCCGAAAAATCTTGCTCCGAACTTGTTCCTCAAATAAATGTATCTAGCACTAACTTGATGCTAGATACAAGTTTTTCCAGACGGAAGGGAGTACCACTGCTTATCTGTAGCATTATTTGTGTTATCTAAAACTAAAAGAATGTTGTCCTCGGATTAGTACCCTATAATAAAAACTTTGCCCGCAATCAAAAGACGGGAAGCTTTGCTTTGACGCTCATCTTTGCTTGCTGGGCACCCCCTTTTGGTACAAAAGCAAAAGTACTGCACGTACATGGTGCATATACTGCTGCAAAAGTACAAAAGCGACGGAATGGCTAGATGCAGGGGCATATTCGCACGGCCGGACGGCCGGACGGACACGCGGCCAGGCTACGCCTTCGATTTCAATTCACATGTCCCCACAATGTCTGTTATGAGATACCGAAAGGTCACGTCGGCCAGGGAAATAACCAAAAATCATGCACGTACTCCCTCTATAAGAAAGTATTTCCTTCGTTTTAAAATAAGTGTCTCAAATTTGTACTAAAATTAGTATGTATAGGAGAGCTTATAACACTATTTTAGTGCTCTAAGCGCTCTTAATAGGAAGTATTTATTTCGGGGGTTCGTAGAATCACCCCGCAACACAAAGTTCACGGTACCAAAAGCCAGGTCAAACACAAAAAGAACCACCAAATCATACATGTATTTTCTCTGTTCCAAAATAAGTGCCGTATTTTTGGACGGAGGGAGCATTTCACAAAATTGCCACAATTTAAAAGCTCCCGGCCTATGGATTCGGATAAAAAAAATTCCATGCGCGTAGGAAGAGTAATTCCGGTGGTCCATGTGCAATTCTTTTCCATTCCATGGCTGCCGGTGAGTAGGCTGACAGACAGGATCCCATGTGCAATCCCATGCACATTCTCATGTGGACCAGCTGCCAATGCGAGCCATCCACGTAGAGCAGACCCACGGAAACAGAAACAAAAACAAGAAGAGTGCTTCCTTCTTTCTAGGCTCACGCACGCACCCATCCGTCCTGGATGGGTGTGCACAACATCCTCAGCGGAAAACGTACGAAAGTGGCTTCCGGCTGCTCCGCTAGCAGAGCAGGCAAGCGTCCAAGCAAGCAGGGGTGTGGCTAGAGACAAAGCCCGCTCAGGCTGGCCTGGTCGGTGGGTGGATCCTCCGCCAATCGCCGTTCTTGCTGCTCCAAATCCGTCCATCCATCCCGGCTTCCCCACAACAAGAACCCACCCATGCGTCCAAAATGGTCTCCCCCAGACGGGAGAAAAGACAGTAATAATCACCACCGTGCCGTTTCAACCACGCACCGTAACTTTTTTTGACACAACAGGTATAAATATAGACGTTATTGGTGTCATTAGATACTCCCTCTGTGCATAAATACAAGACATTTTTTGGACTTGTGCTCCGTCTATAAATGCTGACTTTGTGTTCCTACCTTTCTACTCCCTCCGTTCCAAAATAAATGACTCAACTTTATACTGACTTCAGGATAAACTTGAGTCACTTATTTTAAAACAGAGGAAGTATTATTTTAACATAATCCATGAAAGTAGTATTTTGGAACAGAGGGACTGAGGGAGTAACTTAACACAACATGTCAAGCACGATCTCTTTGTGCAGGTAATTGTCACTAATTGACGAACCATGAAATAGCACGAGAGGGAGAGTAATGGCAAATAATAGATATAAATATAGACATTATTGATGTTCGAGTAGATGGACATCGTGCTTATTCCTCTATGAACATGTCCACCGGTGTTCAATCTTCTTATACAACAAATAATGGTACACATGGTGAAAAAATAATGGCGTGCATCCTGGCGCTGGAGACCAAACAATGTAAAAATCCTGGAAAAACAAGTCTGTCTGTCTGTCGCAAAAAAAAGGGGGGAGGGGATCCTGAAACGTAATTCGCATCTACACAAACTCCGGTGAAGCAAAAGCAAATTGCTCGCAAGTCGTTCACAGCATTTGGTGCTCCTTATTGTTTACACGGTGGCCATACACAATGTTTCCTCTTTCTCTTTTTTACCTAGCCTCGTCTTCTAGGTTGCGGAACCCGGTGGTGAGGTCGTCGTACAACTTCTGGAATTTTGCGATTAGGACGTCTTCGCCTTCTGCGGGGTCTTCGAACTTTTGGGATCTGTTGAGTGCAAAAACAAAGTATCAATATTTTTTATTCTTGCTAAATGTTTATTAGATAGATAGACACCAAATTAAGTATCCATTTGAATATAGGCTGGAATACTTACACAAGGCGGTAAAATAGATCGCCCATGCGACTCTTTACGACGGCGTAGGTTATCTTGTGTCCATCAGCATTGGCTGCTCGCTCCACGGCCTGCAAAACAAGCATACATATATTAAGGTTAAGAAGCAAACTTACATGTTTGCATATTTCCTTTATGATGATGGACCTACCTCCACCAGTTCTACTAATACAAGAAACTTGGTTCCAGTAAATGAAAATAGTTTACATACTAGATGGGTCTATAAATAGTCTATATGTCAGCTGTACAATATAAGATGCACATTTTTTTCCCTAAACGTCCAAGTTTTTTTTAGGCTGGCAGCTGGCTACCTTATTTCTCTTTTGTGCACTATGTACCTTTATTGAATGAATTTAGTTTCAAGTTTCAGCTCATTGCTAGGCTAGTCAATGTTAATATTATACTTGAAGTAATTTACGCTTAAACGTCATGCCTGTTCGATTGTAAAAAATATATTTTAGTCCAAAGTTGCCTAGCCATGGCCTTAGCATAAACGGTTCACTTAAGCCCAGGTCTGCTCATCAAGTTGTCATTGCTGTCACAGCGCTGACAGTGTTAGCATGATGAGGGCGCATAGAAGCTCAAATCGGTGAGGCGGGGAAGAAAAGTCAAACAGAGTTAGGTGAATGACTGAATGCTTTGTCGTTATTTAGACGGTAGTTAAACTGAAATCCCCTTTGACCGGGGCTTTGTGCAACTGCCATCTGCTGCTACACGATTGGGGTCAAATACAACTAGCAGTTTCCTTTTTAGGCATATATACTTGATATGACTCAAGTACTGAAATTAGATACTTCCATAAGAGTTAAGGAAAGAATAAAGCATTTCTGCAATAATCCCCTAGATTACAATTTAGCAAAATCAAACTTTAACCAAAGGGCAACCTTCCCAATGGAACAGAAGAAACATATTGTTCAAAGATACATACTTCCAAGTTCAAACATGTATGCTGTTTGTGCAATCTAAGCATTAGCCTTTAGGCACTAAAAAGGTCACAGAAAGTGCAATTACCTGATTCGCTAATGTATTGAAATGAATAATGTTGCGCATCATCCAGACAGATTTGTAGAATGGACAATACTTGTCATATCTGTTTCAACAAATAATCATGATCAGAGCTCAAATGGTTATGCAGTTAGAAGATATCCATAAAAATCGTAGGGTATCACTCACGGGGTAAAAGCATTCTGTGCCAAATAATCTTCCCTCAGAAGCTTGGCTGTCTCCAAAGTAATCTTGTCAGATTCTCCCAGTGCATCTTTACCAACAAGCTGACAAATTGGAAAATATTAGTCCCATGATGATGTGCATGTGTCCGCAATTGATTCCGCAAACCACAAAAGCACCAATCTATTCTCTCCATATATGGAACTCTTCAGAATATAAAATAACATTAAAGTACAGAATGAAGAGCAATTCATTGCCTACTAAAAGCATTATTAAGTGTAATATTTTAAAAATAAATCAGGAAACAAAAGCACCAATGACTGTTACTCATATGATAAATTAACAATAACAAAGTATGTCACCATATTTGGGAATGAATCCTCAGCAACAAAATGAGACACAAGGTAAACATGAATACCTGGACAATTTCGTTTAGGTCATCCTCTCTCTGCAACACTTCACGAGCTTTTGTTCTCATGTCAATAAAGCCAGGATCAAACTTTTCATAGTATCCTTCCAAAGCCTACAGTGCAGACGATGGTACGTCAGTACAACAGAGAGCACTAACATTAGTTACATTGAAATTCTGGGCAAGTTAGGGAATAACCGTGGAGTATTTTGAGTAAGAAATGAGCCAATTAACAGATGGGAAATGCTTTCTTTGAGCCAGCTTCTTATCCAGTCCCCAGAAGACCTGCAATTCAGAGCAGTTAATTAATACCTGATAGTAACAAAGCAATGGAAATTCTGTAGGTACGACTACCTAAAGGTTCGTAACCGAACAGTTTCCTTACCTGCACAATACTGAGGGTTGCAGAGGTAACAGGATCTGAAAAATCTCCTCCAGGAGGAGAGACGGCGCCAACAATTGTGACACTGCCTGTCCGGTCTGGACTGCCAAGACATTGCACCTTCCCAGCACGTTCATAGAAGGATGCCAACCGTGAAGCCAAATATGCGGGGTAACCACTATCCGCAGGCATTTCAGCCTATAGCATATTGAGCACACCATTAGTTTAAAAATCACATTAATATGCAAGTAAACTGTAATCAACGCATATGTGCAAGAGTAACTTTTAACTCAATAATACATTAGTGGTAGTTAAATGTCTTAGCAGTAAGTATTTCATGTATGACATGATTTTACTTCTGCAGCAAAGAAATTGTTCTAGCATTTGCAGTAATGTTCTTTAAACTGACAAATACTGTCCGCTACCATCAGATTATTTAATGTCAACAAGCTTAGTTAAGGGGGAAATAATAAAGAGTTCTAATCATAATCCTGGATCTAGACAAAGGAGAAAAAATTAAACCTTAATCATGAATAGTAGCTAGAACTTTAGAAATCAATAAGAACAAATTCAGGTTTTGCACCAGAGCATATATACAGCAGTGAACATAAGTCACAAAAATGGCAATAGATAGAAATTGGAAGCCACGGAAGGAAGCATCATACCAAACGTCCTGAAATTTCACGCAATGCTTCGGCCCACCTGGACGTGGAATCAGCCATCATACTAACATTGTAGCCCATGTCACGGAAGTATTCAGCAATAGTAATTCCTGGAATAGAAGGGAAACAACACATGATTGTCTTGTTAATAGAGAAAAATCAGCTGAAAAGCATGAAAACGATGGCTCTTTAGCAAATTATCAGGAAACTGTACACGATGGATCACTCAGGCCGATTCACTACAAGATGTAGATGTAGGCTACCAAGTTCCCATAATAAACCAAACTATATTTTCTAAAACGAAGTAGTCAATAAATCACAATCAATGCTAAAATAAGATGCATATATCCAAAATGTTCTACTAAAACTAATGATAACGCCTTAGAGATGTGCCCGCCTGTCTCTACCTATGGACGCTGCTTTTACACTTTTTATATGTTGTGTTTTCAAATTTGTGCCATGAAGCCCCAGAAATTCTAAAACTAGCCAGTATCTACAATCGTACATACAGGTAGATACAAACAGGGAAACCACAGGCTTGCAATAATTCCATGTTAAAATAAAATTTATAGAAGCACTCATTTTAGTATTGCAAAAGCAACATGATGCTGTCGAAAAAAGGATCTATGTAAGATAGAAAGGCATGCCTGCAAGGCTGTAACAGTAGAATACTAGGATGCAAATAGAAAAACATCAACAATTGTATGTTACCTGTATAAATGGAGGCTTCACGAGCGGCGACAGGCATGTTGGAGGTGTTAGCCACAAGCGTTGTTCTTTTCATGACTGACTCTTCACGTCCATCAGGCAACGTCATTGTCAATTGCGGGAAGTCCATAAGGACCTCAGCCATCTCATTTCCTCTTTCTCCACAGCCCACATAAACCACAGTGTCGGAATTGGAATACTGTACAAGGTAATTTGAGTCAGAAGAAATTAAAACATTATAAGACATTTAAAGGCCAACATCCTGAGCTGAACTAAAGTATCAGTTATGCAACAAGAGGTGAATAGCACGAGACCTTTGAGAGCGCCTGACTAATGACAGTTTTTCCACAACCGAAAGCTCCAGGAATAGCACATGTTCCTCCAAGCACCGAGGGAAACAGTGCGTCAAGTACACGCTGAAACCAATTCACAATAGATGTGAGATGCATCAAGATTTGACGGAGTAGCACAGGAAACATCACTTCCAATGTTTGGTGCATTTGACAAATAAATATTGACACTAATACAAATAACTTTTTATTATTGTTTTGAGTAGCTAGCTCGTATACCTGTCCTGTTAGAAGAGGCGTGTCAGCAGCAAGTTTTGACGCAACAGGCCGTGGTGTCCGCACAGGCCATGTCTGCAGAGCAGAAATATGATGATCGTTAAGAGATGTGAAATCATGACATATCCAAAATTTATGAAGGGGAAATGCTTTACGTGGAGCATAGTGAACTCCTTTTTGATGCCCTGAAACTCCAATTCCAGCACTGTGTCCTGCAAAAAGAGCAACAGGTCGTCAAATGAAGTTATGTAGAAGAAATGAAGTAGCAGGTCTTTAAGTAACATTTACTAACCTGCAGACTGTACTGACCCGCAGGGGCAATGTAACTTATCTTTCCCATAGCACCAGGAGGGAGCGCGATATGGTGCTTCATCAATGTGTTCTCAAATACGGTCTGTGAGGCAGCAAGGCAGCAATGGATGCATATAGAAGTTAACAAGATGCATCCACCGATTGTACAACAAGAGGCAGGAATGCTAGATAGTAAGTTGTAAAAAAGGGGAAATTAGAGATCCTGCAAACTCACAGCGTATAGATCTCCATTTGTGATATTATCTCCAACACCTGAAACAAAAGTCCAAATTATTGATCTTCATGTACTGGACAAAACATAGTAGAGGCATGCTAACATCGTCCTTATCTTTTGTAGCATGTTATCACAGTAAATTACCTAGCTTATTTGGCTGGAACTCCCACTGCTGATCTTTATCAAGAGCGGGGACTGAAACACCACGTGGAATGTAGACATCTCCAGACTTAATAGCAATAGTTTTCAGAGGGCGCTGCAATGGGACGGTTATTTAGTCATACCATCAGAACGGAAGCTCAAGGTAAGCATAATGAATGTGCGCTTGCTTCACTTATCTTACCTGGATTCCATCAAAGATGTTTCCAAGAATACCAGGTCCCAACTCACATGAAAGAGGCTGCATAAACCCAGCCATGGCGTGTTAAAACAGAGTAAAACAAAAGTTGGCTTTGGAAGTGCCCATCAAAATCAGTTAGCGTTTCACCTTTTTCGTTCTCAACACGGGATCGTTGACAGTTAGCCCAGCTGTTTCCTCGTAAACTGCATACAGTAGAGACAGATTAAACATGTGAGAAACTTCTTAGTTATGCACATCCCTGTGGAGAAAACTCAATGTGCAAATGTGAGGCAAAATCGCGGTCTGCCGTACCTTGAATTGTAGCTGAATCGCCCTCGAGACGGATGATTTCGCCGATGAGGCTGTCGTGGCCGACACGGACGAGCTCGTACATGGCGGCACCGCCCATGCCATCAGCCACGACCACGGGCCCAGAGACCTGGAACAGCAGAGTACAATGGTGAGACAATGCAACACGATTCATGAGGAACCAGTAAGACAACCCCTTCACGTCACTCCAGATCACACTATCGATCGACGAAGCATCGCGTCCAACTAAAGCCCGAGGAGGAGTGCTCGGTTAGAAGCACATCGGAGCACAATCTCGCGATCTAGACCGGCCCGACCAAACTGGTTCCGTGCTAGCCTGGCCAGCTAAGGATCCAATGGCGCCCCATTGACCCGGCAGCGCGACCAAGCATCACACGATCCAGACACAATCGGAATCCCAAACCGGGCCGCCCAATTCGACGAATCCCGCAGACAATCATCACACGGCCGAAGAGCGGGGTCGCCGAACCCTCCGCCGCAGTCGAGGCGAGCGGGGCGCGCGCTCGGGAGATCCGGCGGCAGAGACGCCCGGATTTCCAAAACCGGCGCGAGCGCGTCCGCGGATCGGGAGAGATCCCGCGATCCAGCCGGGGGAGGAGCGGAGCGGAGCGGGGAGGAAGGAGGGGAGAAGGGGAAAAGAGGGCGCGGACCTTGCGGACGTAGCCGTACTCGCTCTCGCGCTCGCCCTCCTCGAAGGTGGTCATGCGGTCGCCGTGCGCCATGGCGGCCGGCGTGCTGGGGTCGTCGGCCGGGGCGGCGTCAGATGGGATCGCGCGGCGGTGTGGGGAGAAGGGGGAGGCGGTGTCGATCTGGGCTGGAGACGCTTCCTGGAGCCCCGTAGAGGTGGTGATGAAGGGGGACACGAACGATTTCCAGCCACGACTCATATTTTCATCCCCTCTTGATGAAGAGGCCAGGCGTGGCGTGGGTCCCACCCCCTCCCCCGCGTAGTAGTAGTAGTAGTAATTGTTTATTACCCGATCTTAAGACACGGCCCGGGGCACGCGGCGGCCGCTCATTGGCCCGGGCGCCCCAGCGGGGGTGGCATCAGATTTGGTCTCCAGCGGTAGAAATATTCGGATCCGCTGCTTCCAGATCGAGATACGAGAGAGAGGGAGAGAGGGGCAAATCTCCGATCTGGGGTTTGGAATTTCGTTTGCCTTTGTTTCAAAAAAAAAAATCATGCCAAACTCTGTAAAAAAAATGAATTCATTGGTTTCAATTTGTTTCTCGGTGTTTTTCTTTGTTTTAGTCGTTTCTATAGAAGGCATGCGCCCGCATTGACCGCGCCCCTTCTTAACTCACACCCGTGAATCCCATTGCTCGCGTCAAAGCGATTCGACGCTTGTGCAGACGAACGCACTAGAGCTCGAAGCACTCTCTTGGTCGACGGAGTCGTGCTCCTGAACGTCGGCAGAGGGATGACACGCGACGAACCATTAACCCATCCTTGTTGAATTATGAACCCGAGCATTGAGAGCACGAGCAACACTATCGTCAAAGGAGGGCATCAACAACAAATATCGTGAGCGGCGACTATCAGTAGCAACGGTCTGTCATGGAATACCCTAGCGCCCAGACCCTTCCACATGCTCGGAGCACCGCAACCGCATCGATGGTAGGCATGCATGTGAACGAAGAGCTACGACTGAGGAGAACAACTTTCGGAATCATGCGCAGGAGAAATAAGAGGTGCCCAATGTTCTCCTCCTTGTCATAGAAGAAACACACGATGAGTTGAGGGCGCCGTTGCAGCGGCCTAGAAGTGCGCCACAAAAAATAGCCGCCGACGAACCCTTGAGGGAGAACTTGCATCGGCTCGGGACGAAATTCCAAACCTGTGAATCGAGGTCAAATTCTAATACAACTTGTTTGCCATGATTTATGTATGTGGATTCGAAATCACAGTAGCATCATAGGTATCGGTAGCGCAAGTTTGTTTGAAAATCATGCCACTTTTCCGTCTCAAATTATGCTCAGTTCCAACTTGCTCTGCGTGCTCGACTCGAGAAAAGGGAAAAAAGCTTGCTAGCCACACCCACTCCACATCCTAAATACTACTCCCTCTGTCCAAAAAAATTTGTCCCGAACTTGTCTCTCAAATGGATGAATGTATCACTAACTTGATGCTAAATACATCCATTTAAGGAACACCATGTTTTTGGATGAAGGGAGTAGAAGAGAGCAAAATACTTACAAAACGCTAGGCACGGACGCGAACATCTTGCTAGGCAGACCCACTCCACGCCCTAAATAGACTAGCCTACTCTCTCACCGAAAGGTCGTATCTTGCTCTCCGTGATTCTACATCAACTACTCAGGGGATTGATTGGTGGCGGTCTCTGTCGAAAAAAGATGGATTGATGGCGAGTGCAGCAGCGCTCTCCGGGCCGCTGCGTGAGACACGTGCCCTGGACGGGAGAGCCTCCACGGCAGGGAACGGTTTTTTTCCTTTTCCTTTTCGGCAAACAGAGTGGAGCAACTTGCGTGCGCGACCAGCGGCGCGTGCTGCGTGCCTACAGATCGGGATCAGCGTCATCGTCGGGGGGTGGTCGTGCCCGGTGAGTGGCTGGCAGTGCCCGCCTGGGTCGGGCTCGCTCGCCAGGATAAGAACGTGAACGGAACGGGTCCCCCCTACGACGCGATGGCACGAAGGAAAATGCTGCTATAGCTGGCAGGCCGGTTCCGGGGCTCGGCCGACGACCCGACGTCGTGCCCAGCGGTAACCTCGCGCGCGCATGCGTGCACCGCTTCGCTCCTACGAGTGTTTTTTTAATCTATTCATCTCCGATTATGACAATTCACTGCAACGAACACTAAAAGTAATAAAATTTGTATTCAGATTTGTAGGCCACGTAGCGGTGACTATAAACACTAAGGCGAACCGAAGGCGTGTCATCGTCATCTCACAGGTGCCCGGCAAAACTTGTCGTAATAGACAATTGGGAAGTCGTTGTACTAAGACCTCATAGGACCAGCGCAGCAGAACAGTAACCACTGCCGATGAAGAGTAGCGTAGATCGGAAGAATCAAACCTAAAAACACTTTAGCGTAGATGAACTACGACCACATCCGAGCAAATCCACCAACGACATATCCGCCGGACGCACACCTTCACAAGCCCATCGGCGATGCTAGACACACCACCGGAACAGGGGTTAGGCGGGAAGAATCGTATTTCATCTTTAGGGAGCTGCCGCCTTCTAGTCTTCCTGAGCAGAAGACAAAAACCTAACAAAACTCGAAGGAACAACAAAAAACGGAGCCCTCCCGCCGGCAAGGTCCGGAATCCACCGCGCTGCCATGGCCCTAAGGCGACCAAAGACGAGGCGGACCGGCCCCGACGCCGACGGAAAACAGAGAAATCCTAGACTTTTCTTAGGGAAGGAGGCACAATTTAACGGTCTTCTCTTCAAAGTTCACAATATGCCTACTATCTTCAAAAATGTCAAAAGTAATACTCCTATTAAATCATTTTGTCATGGAAGTTCGTGGAAATAATGTTCTTATTTTTCGTTGGAAAAACCAACGCCAAGGTCAAGATCAGTCCCTTTCTCGTTTCTCTTTTTTTTTGAATACAACACAAATGCAAGCGCTCGTATCTACGTGTATACAGTCACGCATATGAACGCACACGCACATACTTTATCTCTATGAGCATCTTCGAGAGAACGAGCCGGCATACTACCTTGATATTTTACGAAGTCATTGTAGACGCCTCGTAGTCGACGGGAACGTTTCCTCTCAATTGTCATCGATAAGGGAGCGACGACCACGGCGGCTCGTTTTGGCCAAATTGGGTCTTGGAATCTTGATGTAACTTTTATTATGTGTAAGATGTTTTATACTAGTATACTACCGATAAACTTTAAAAATAGATCTAGATCTTTTTTTCACCAAAAAAAAGTATACTGATCGGGTGTCAACTCCATGAATTTTTCTTTCAAATCAAAAGAAAGAAAGTGACTATGGTTTCTTGGGCAGCCTTGCTAGAACAGAGAGAAGGACTGTGTTTGGTTGGCCTCAGGACCGTCGGAATCAGTAGACCTTTGCAAAGCTGAATGTAGTATGGTGAGAAAAGGTCAATTTTAAACCTTGAACTCGTAAAGGTTCAGCGAATCAAACCTTCAAGTTGAAATCCCTGTCGTTTGCACCCTGAAATATGCACTATTAGTCTAAATTAAACCCCGACACCATTTCAGGCATAAAAATGCTGACGTGGCAGATGTCAATGGGACTCATCTGACTGATGGGCCAGGGAGCGGCAGTGTTGACCATAGCGTATACCCGTCCTCCACGCTGGGCCGACCCATTTTTTTTTTCTGTTACACTGTTAAAAAAATGTGTGTACCGGTCCTCCGCGCTGGGTCGGCTCATTTGTTTTTTTTTCTGTTACACTAATAAAAATGCGTGCAAACGGTGCGTATCCGTCCTCCACGTTGGGCGGGCTCATTTGTTTTTTTTTCTATTACACTGCTAAAAAATGCGTGCAAGATGATTGAATTTCACAACCTCCTCTTTCAGTGCAGACCGCACAAACCAACCAGGGCACCTCACCTCTTGTGACTACTTTATTTTTTTTCTTCTTTTTTTCTTTATGTTGTTCGTGGAATCTTTTTAGCTAGATGATTCTTATACAAATTTTCTTTTCTTTTTTGTCTAATACATGGACCTTTTTCAAAAAAAAAAATCAAATTCATGAACATTTTTACAAAACTCGTGGACCTTTTCGAATCCTTGAACTTTTTTCCAATCCACGGACTCTTTTTTAATTTTTCTTTTTTTCCAAATCCGTGGATTTTTCATTTGAAAATCATTGAACCTTTTCCAAATTCATGATTTTTTTTCTCCAACTATGGGAACTTTTTTTGAAATTGATGAGGTTTTTTCAAAATCAACGAAAATTTATCATGTTCATGAACTTTTTTTCTTAAAAAATGATGATCTTAAAAAACAAAGTACTTTTCGAAATCTGTGATTTTTTTTCAAAATTGACGGTTTTTGAAAAAATAAATTCGTGATTTTTTCCTCAAAATTTCGTGAAGTTTTTTTTCAAATTCGTGAATTTTTTCAAATCCATGAAGTTTTGGCCAAATTCATGAACTTTTCCAAATTTCTACAGAATATTTTCATTTCCGTGAACTAGAAGAAGGGTCAAATAGATCTATCGTCCTGGGAGTGCACAACTAGATGATGTCGAACTACTGGATATTTTCTTTTGCGTTTGCTTCTCAGAGTAGGTTGCCGGGCCTCACGTAGTGCTCGAAGTGGACAGCGAACTAGGCCGGCCCAGTCTTTTTCCGCGCGTGCCTTGCAATGCAACCAATCCCGGCCCGTTGTCTCAAAAAAAAAAAATCCCGGCCATCCTTTGCAATCCCCGTTTGGCAAACGCTAAAAACAAGGAGAATTTGGCCATCATAATTAGGGTCACTTTTTTTTTTAAAAACTTTAGTGGAATTTAATCGGACCTGTTCATTTTTTCCTTGTGCTTATTTTGCTTTAGGTGTTGACTAGCACATATGCCCGTGCATTGCAACGGGAACATTTAATGTTTTGTGCAAGCATAATGTCCCACGACACCGGATCCATTATGAAGAACATGTTGCATCTCAACATTCTTCTACAAAATAAACATAAAAAATAGGATGCAATTTAGCTGCGTCCATATTTTCTTTGCCGAACATAATCTCCCACTAATTCCATTGAAGTACAATTCTTCCATTCATTACCATGACGTGCTCACCCATTTTAGTTGGGAATCAAATCCTTTCTTTTCTAATTTAGTAGCCCCACCATATTGAAGCCTACGGATCCTTCCTTTTAATTATCATACATTTTTACCTCAAATTCTTTCTTTAATTAGCCCCATCTATTTGAATATTCTATTTTAAGCCCATAATCTTTCTTTTAATTATTCCACGGGTTTTACCCATAATCCTTTCTTTAATTAGCCACATTCGTTTAAATATTCTATTTAAGCCCATGATCCATCCTTTAATTAGCTCATTCGTTTAATTAGCTCGCCCTAAACACGAGGACCGCTCTCTTTTGTTTTAACCATTTGTCGGTTGATTCCTGGGACCGCTCATATATTTACCGGTGGGAATCATTGTAAAAGAGTGAGGTGGGATTAGAAGACATGAAAGATGCATAGCTCACTGGTTGTTACACCATAGATCCAGACAGGATGTCCTCTGTTTAAAACCCACAATGTTAATTTATTTTGACACAATAAATTTTCGCGGTCTTTATGAAAGCCCATAGAAGGCTCATCAACGTATAAGTACCTGGCCCAGATATTTTTCGTGGTCTCTACGCAAGCCCATAGAAGTCCTATCAACGTACAAGTACCTGGCCCAGATGGCTTAGCTTGTGATTAGCGTGCGCTAAAACAAAACGAAATCAACGAAAAAGGACTGAACCAAACCAAGAATACCCATTCCCTTTAATAGTAGGTATAGATATAGATATAGATTTACAAGGACAACTTTTGTAACTCCAGAGTTCGATTTAGACCGGGATTGCATAGTTCAGGGTGCAAACGACGTGGATTTTGATTTGAGGGTTTGATTCGCTGAACCTCTATGAGTTCAGGGTTTAAAATGAACATTTTCCTATGGAGGGTGATTGAGTAATACAAGTATTTACCCGTAAAAGATAAAATAAAATCAATTGGCTTCTGTCTTCTCACTCACGCGCTTTGTCCTTACTGCTCAGCCGCCTCACAAGCTTCTATAGCATCTTTATATTAACCAAAAACTCCAACATCTTCAGATTCCCAGCCTTCATTTCACCGGCGAACACCAACTCTTTGTAGTAGATCCTCGGGCAAGTGAAGTTAGCTCCCTGAGGAAACTTTTTTTACGGTTGAGCTTCCTGACAAACTTGTGATAATTCTTTTTTTCGCAGGTGTACTTTGCGATAATCCAACGTAAACCTCCACACCTCGAATCCTCGACCATCTGATGTGCACATGTGAAAGGTAGTTCGGTCAATCAATCACACAAACAATGATACAAGTTTCCATGAAACGCGACAGCATTGAAAAACATATCAAGTTTTATCTCATAGGGGTCGTCGACTAGTCTTTCTACATGGGAAAGGCCAGGCCAGCTCTGATAATGGAAGCATCGACAGCGACACATTGATGGCTTGTTCTAGCGGCAACAATGATCGGTCGGTGCCCATGAGGGTCGATGTTCTCTTTTTAAAATGAGGCAAAAGATTTGACATTTTCATTAATGAAGAAGAAAATAGTTGCCTGATTAATTAACGGAAACCCAGGCGAAAACCGATACGACACGCCCATACAAAAGGGCACTCTGGCCGACCTGACACCCGCAAGACCACACACACCATCGAGGAGTGGACACCTTCGAGGTTGCCTGCAATGTCATTGTCATCACCTTTCGCCGAACAGGAAACTCCAACTTCGCCGCTGACAACCCGTCAAGACCCCTCCGAACGAACGACACCCGAGGACCTCGCCGACCAAAGCCAAACAATCGACCGAGATGTGGAGACCGACAACTCTAATTTTTTTTATGCGCATCATGTGAGAAAGTTGCAAGCCTCACACTGACCTAGTCCATCGCAACCTCCCGAGAGCACCGTTCGCTGAAACCGCCCTCATGAAGTCATCTACCGTAGGGGCCTTGCCACATGCAACTCCGACTTCTCTGTCACAGAGAGAAACAAACATATGCACACCCATTAGCACACTGGACCGTCGATGTCAGAAGGACCAATCGTGACCCAGCTCTACACTCCATCATTATCGTCGCCGCACGAGTCGCAACACAAACCACACGCATCACCGGTTGGGCTTCAGTCAACCGTGATGTCGTGCACGCCCAGCCCAGGAGGGAACAACTCTTCAAGACGATGCCCCCAAGGGGGAAGCGACGCGAAAACAACATCGTCACTCAACCATGCAGCAGGACCATAGGCTTCCACCTGAAGATGAACCGTCGAACCCCAAGGATGGGCAAGGGCGAAGAGCTCCACAACGACCCTCCAGGAAGGAAGAACGACGCCCATGGGTGTGGCGCCATTGGCATGAGTAGAAGCCACACAGGCTATCGCCTGGCGCAAGCGGCCTCCACATCCCCACATGACCATCCAAATCTTCCAAGAATTAGTTTTAAGAGGCCACGTCGTCGGACGACGATTGCTTCCTGATCCGCAAACTCGATTGACTCCCAGCATGGCTTTATATTTTAGTTTCAGAAACTTGGTGAATTCATCATTCGTTCCTATCAAGTTTTATTAGTTAAAACTTGATGTAGTTTTCAAACTTGTCAAAACATATTCAAAAGTGATCTTATTTCAAAAATTATAGATATATCCATGCTGGAACACGAATGTAAAAATGAATAAAATTTATAGTTTTGAACACGAATGTAAAAATGAATCAAAAATTATATTTTTGATTTAAAAGACATAGTAGATTTAAATGTGAAAGTCAAAAGAAAAATGAGGTGGGTGCCCCTGCACCTTAGTGCTACAAATCGCTTTCCATTAGACTTGGGCTATAATTCCTTGTACAGTACATTGGTATAGAGCCTAGAAAGTATGTGGGTCCCATAAACCGTGCCTAATATCTAGCACCCTCTTACCTTTACCTAATCGAACTCCCTTCTTCCGGAATTACTTGTCAGAGAAATGAATGTATCTAGACATATTTATTTCTAGATATATTCATTTTTATCAATTTCCGCGACAAGTAATTCCGGATGGAGGGAGTATAATTTAATCCATGGATACCTAGAATTCTCACTACTATGCTATCTTGTTATATTGGAGCATGCAATCTGTTAGTTTGTATTGAACAGAAGTTATGGGGCATGGATATCCCAATCAGGGAAGGTTAGAGCATTTCCACTCGCCCCCCCCCCCCCCAACAGGCCCCCTCAGGCCATTTTTTTATCGCCATTTAGTAAAAATTGGCCCAATCGTGCCCCTAGGAGCCCAAATTTCTCCAGTTAGGGCCAAAATTGACGCCGGCGGACCCAGGCCGAACCCGGCGCGCCGGGGGGCACCGGGCGAAACGATTTTGGCGCGAAACCTGGTGGACCCGCTAAGTCAGCGACTGGGCGATGCCGAGAATCTTCGTCGTCCTCATCGCCTCGGTTTCCCACGGGAATCAATGCCAAAGCTGCCGCCGGTCATCCTTCCATTGATTCACAAGCGACGCAGTGAAGGCGCCACCTCCGCACGTCCCGCCTCCTCCCGCCACACGTCCACACTGCTGCCGCCCGCTCGCCGCCCACTCGCCGCTATAAAAGCCACCTTCCCTCGCCGCTGGCCGCACACTTGCTCACCACAACGCTCTCGCTGTCGATTCCCCTCTCTTCTTCGCCGCCGACGCCCTATCTCTCCCCATCTCTCAAGCCATGACCATGGCCGAGCGCTTCGCCCCGGCGACGGAGCGGCGGCCAACGGCTTCGGCCGCTGCCACCTGCACGAGGCGGAGGCTTGCCTCCTCCATGAGGCGGATTACCCGGTGATACGTCTCCAACGTATCTATAATTTATGAAGTATTCATGCTAATAGATTATCATTCTTGGATGCTTCACAATCATTTTATAGCAACTTTATACCATTTTTGGGACTAACCTATTGACCCAGTGCCCAGTGCTAGTTGCAGTTTTTTGCTTGTTTTTTACATCGCGGGAAATCAATATCAAATGGAGTCCAAACATCGCGAAACTTTTTGTGGATTTTTTATGGACCAGAAGACCACCAATGGGCTAGAGCAGCACCTGGGGGGGGGGCGAGGGGGGCACAACCCACCTGGGCGCGCCTGGGCCTCCAGGCGCGCCCAGGTGGGTTGTGCCCATCTCGGTGGCCTCCCGCACCCCCTCTTTACCCTATAAATTTCCAAAAATTTCAGAAACCCTTGGGGTTAACCTAGATCAGAAGTTCCGCCGCCGCAAGGCTCTGTAACCACTAAAAACCAATCTAGACCCGTTCCGGTACCCTGCCAGAGGGGGGAATCATCTCTGGTGGCCATCTTCATCATCCCGGCGTCCACCACGATGAGGAGGGAGTAGTCCACCCTCGAGGCTGAGGGTTTGCACTAGTACCTATGTGTTTAATCTCTCTCTCTCTCTCTCTCTCTCGTGTTCTTGAGATGTCACGATCTTGATGAATCGCGGGCTTTGTTAATATAGTCGAATCATATGGTGTTTTCCCCTCTCTATCTTGTTGTGATGAATTGAGTTTTTCCCTTTGAGATTTCGTTGTTATCGGATTGAATACTTTTATGGATTTGAGAACACTTGATATATGTCTTGCAATTGAATACTCGTGGTGAAAATGGGGTATCGTATTGATTCACTTGATATATGTTTTGGCAGTCAACTCGTGGATTCTCGAGGTGACATTGGGGTAATCTATGCATAGGGGTTGATGCACATTCTTGTCTTCTCCGGTAGAAATCTTGGGGCACTCTTTGAAGTTCTTTGTGTTGGATTGAATATTATGAATCTGAATTTGCTTTGGTGTTATTTTAGTACGAACTCTTGGTTAGATCGATCGGAGAGAATAGCTTCGTCTTATTTTAGTACGAACTCTAGGATAGATTGATCGGAAAGAATAGCTTTGAGGTGGTTTCGTACCCTACAAACAATTCCGTCTTATGTTCTCCGCTAGATAGGAACTTTGGAGTGATTCTTCGTTGCATGTTGAGGTACGCTTATATGATCAAATTATATTAGCAATGTTGAGAGATTGCACTAGTGAAAGTATGGACCCTAGGCCTCATTTTCAAGCATTGCAATACAGTTTTTGTGCCCGCTTACTATTTGCTACCTTGCTGTTTTTATTTATTCAGATTATAAGAATATATTTATACCATAAATATTGCACTTCTATCACCATCTCTTCACCGAACTAGTGCACCTATACAATTTGCCATTGTATTGGGTGTGTTGGGGACACAAGAGATTTCTTGTATTTGGTTGCAGGGTTGTTTGAGAGAGACCATATTCATCCTACACCTCCCACGGATTGATAAACCTTAGGTCATCCACTTGAGGGAAATTTGCTACTGTCCTACAAAACTCTACGCTTAGAGGCCCAACACGAGTCTACAAGAATAAAGTTGTGTAGTAGACATCAAGTTCTTTTCTGGCGCTGTTGCTGGGGAGGTTAGGTAAGCGGCACTCACATCCCGTCAATGACGCTCTTTTCCGGCGCCGTTGCCGGGGAGGTGAGTTCATGAAGGTATATCTTTAGATCTTGCAATTGAAACTTTTAGTTTCTTGTTTTATCACTAGTTTGGTTTATAAAAGAAAACTACATAAAAAATGGAATTGAGGTTGCATCATATTATTGATCATCTTTATAATATCTTTCTTGAAAATGATGGTTCAGAAAATTGTGCTCAATTGTTAGAAGAAGAAGTCAATAAAATGTTTGGCACAAAATATTTGAATGATGAGCATGATTGCAATGTTGTTAGTATGAATTCTTTGAATATCCATGATGCTAATGATATGCAAAGCCATAAGCTTGGGATGCTATATTTGATGAATATGATATTTTTAGTCCCCAAGTTTTGATGAGAAAATTTATTATGATGATTGCATGCCTCCTATTTATGATGATTATATTGATGAAAATGGATTTGGAGAGGTTGCGACTTTATTTAATGATGAATCCACTATTTTGGAGGAGGTTGCAATTGATTATGACAAAAAAGTCCCAATATATGATGATTATGGTGATGACATGTATGCTATATTGAATAATTATAAACATGAAACTTTTCATCATGATTTTAATTTCCAATCACATGGGAGTTATTTTGTTGAATTTACTCCCACAATTATTAATGATAATAAATTTGCTTATGTGGAGAGTAATAAAATTTCTATGGTTATACATCATGAAAATAATTATTTATGTGATAGTTATATTGTTTAATTTATTCATGATGCTACAGAAAATTATTATGAGAGAGGAACATATGCTTGTAGGTATTGCAATAATATCAAGTTTCCTCTCTATGTGTTGAAAATCTTGATGGTTTGCTTGTTTTGCCATCCTATGCTAGTTGATTCTTGCTCCCATAAATTGTTTGCTCACAAAATCCCTATGCATAGGAAGTGGGTTAGACTTAAATGTGCTTGCCATGTGATTCATGATGCTCTTATCTTTTATGCGAGCATCATTGAAATCATCATGCCTAGCTGAAAGGCATTAAAGAAAAGTGCTTGTTGGGAGACAACCCAACACTTTTACCTATTGGTTTTGTGTGTTCACACGATTAGGCTATTTTAGTAATCATGTTTTATTGCTTTCGTTTCAATAAAGTGCCAAGTAAGACCTTTGGGATGGCTTATAGTGATAGTTGATTTGATCTTGCTGAAAAACAGAAACTTTTGCGCTCAGGAAAACAATTCCAATTTTTAACAGAGGCGTGATAAAATGCTGATTCTTTTTGCATAAGATTAATAGACAAATTATCCAGGTTTTTTTATATTTTTTCAGAATTTTTGGAGTAGCATAAGTATGGTTGGAGTACAGATTACTACAAACTGTTCTGTTTTTGACAGATTCTGTTTTCAATGCAGAGTTTGCTTCTTTTCTAGTTTCTATGGCTTATATTGCTCAATATAAATTGTGGAAATGCTATGCTACAGTTGGAATTGTGTGAGAACAATTATGAATCTTGTCTTTGACAGTACCAAAGTGAAATGGTTTGCCCTTTATCATACTAACCTATCTCACGAAGTTCTGTTAAGTTTTGTGTAATTGAAGTTTTTAAGTTTTGGATGAGATGTCGAGATGAGGAGAATAAGGAGTGACAAGACCCTAAGCTTGGGGATTCCCAAGGCACCCCAAGGTAATATTCAAGGAAGATCCAAGCAACTAAGCTTGGGGATGCCCCGGAAGGCATCCCCTCTTTCGTCTCCAACATTATCGGTAACCTCACTTGAAGCTATGTTTTCATTCGTCACATGATATGTGTTTTGCTTGGAGTGTCAATTTATTTTGTTAGGATTTTCTTTCTGTTATTTAGAATAATGTTTTGCATCTTTTATTTCAATAAAAGTGGCAATGATAGCCTTTGCCATGCTTATTTTGCAAGTATACATGTTGCTGTTTGAAAATAGAAAGTTTACCGCTGTTACAAAATTTCCCTAGAAAAGTCAGAATGTGATAAAATGTTGAAACTTTTTGAAAAATAAGCTCTGATAAATTTTCTACAGTGTGGTAAATTTGCATAATTTTTGGAGTTAGGGAAGTACTGATACTCTTGCATTCTTTACAGACTGTACTGTTTTGGGAGATTGCTATTATGTTTGCATTGTTTGCATATGTTTGCTTGTATAATGATCCTATTTGAGGATAGGAGTGATACGTCTCCATCGTATCTATAATTTTTGATTTTTCCACGACAATATTCTACAACTTTCATATACATTTGGCAACTTTTTATACTATTTTTGGGACTAACATATTGATCCAGTGCCCAGTGCTAGTTCCTGTTTGTTGCATGTTTTTTGTTTCGCAGAATATCCATATCAAATGGAGATCAAACGGGATAAAAACTGACGGGGATTTTTTTGGAATATATATGATTTTTGGGAAGTGAAATCAACGCGAGATGATGCTCGAGGGGCCCACGAGGCAGGGGGCGCGCCCCTGACCCTCGTGGCCACCCCGTAAGGCGGTTGATGCCCTTCTTTCGCCGCAAGAAAGCTAATATCCGGATAGAGACCGTGTTAAAATCTCAGCCCAATCGGAGTTACGGATCTCCGGGAATATACGAAACGGTGAAAGGGTAGAATCTGAGAACGCAGAAACAGAGAGAGACAGAGAGACAGATCCAATCTCGGAGGGGCTCTCGCCCCTCCCTTGCCATGGAAACCAAGGACCAGAGGGGAAACCCTTCTCCCATCTAGGGAGGAGGTCAAGGAAGAAGAAGAAGGGGGGCTCTCTCCCCCTCGCTTCCGGTGGCGCCGGAGTGCCACCGGGGGCCATCATCATCACCGCAATCTTCACCAACAACTTCACTGCCATCATCACCAACTCTTCCCCCCTCTATACAGTGGTTAACCTCTCTCTTACCCACTGTAATCTCTACTTAAACATGGTGCTCAACGCTATATATTATTTCCCAATGATGTATGGCTATCCTATGATGTTTGAGTAGATCCGTTTTGTCCTATGGGTTATTTGATGATCAAGATTGGTTTGAGTTGCATGTTTTATTATTGGTGCTGTCCTATGGTGCTCTCCGTGTCGCGCAAGCATGAGGGATCCCCGCTGTAGGGTGTTGCAATACGTTCATGATTCGCTTATAGTGGGTTGCGTGAGTGACTGAAACACAAACCCGAGTAAGGGGGTTGTTGCGTATGGGATAAAGAGGACTTGATGCTTTAATGCTATGGTTGGGTTTTACCTTAATGATCTTTAGTAGTTGCGGATGCTTGCTAGAGTTCCAATCATAAGTGCATATGATCCAAGTAGAGAAAGTATGTTAGCTTATGCCTCTCCCTCAAATAAAATTGCAATAATGATTACCGATCTAGTTATCGATTGCCTAGGGACAAATAACTTTCTCATAACAAAAAGCTCTTTACTAAAACTAACTTAGTTGTGTCTTTATCTAAACAGCCCCTACTTTTTATTTACTTGCTCTTTATTATCTTGCAAACCTATCCAAAAACACCTACAAAGTACTTCTAGTTTCATACTTGTTTCCGGTAAAGCGAACGTCAAGTGTGCGTAGAGTTGTATCGGTGGTCGATAGAACTTGAGGGAATATTTGTTCTACCTTTAGCTCCTCTTGGGTTCGACACTCTTACTTATCGAAAGAGGCTACAATTGATCCCCTATACTTGTGGGTTATCAAGACCTTTTTTTGGCGCCGTTGCCGGGGAGCAATAGCGTGGGGTGAATATTCTCGTGTGTGCTTGTTTGCTTTATCACTAAGTAATTTTTATTTGCTGTTCTTAGTTGTTTTCTATATTTAGTTATGGGTAGGAAACACAAAATACCAAAAATATTAGTTGTACCTACTAAACCAATGGTTGAAGAACCACTCAAAATCTATCACACTGCTGAAGCTTATTACTTGGATCATCTTCGATCCCTATGTGCTCGTGCTGAAACCCCAACTAGCTTAGTTGAGGGAAAATCTTTAGATGAGCATGCTTGTTATGTGCGACACCGAATATCTGAAAAAGGGAAAATTTTACCGGCTCAAATTTATCGTTTGCAATGCTATGCTTGGAATTTATGCGAAATATATGATATTACTTGTTGTTCTGAAAACCCTAAGAAACACCTTCCCTATCAATGTGAGTTTAGTGATAATGGAATCGTGTCTTCGTATGCTAAGGGTGTTTATAGTTACTATGATGTTCAACAAATTGAAGAATTTGTTGCTTTTAAGGGTGCTTATGAAATTGCTTCTTTGGTTGAAACGTATGATGCTACTCTTTACAAATCTGAGAATTTTGACATACTTAAATATTGCTATGATAATTATGCTTCTAATGCCTATGTTGAACCATATATTGAGGACTACCCCGCTGTCCAAGAAGAGACTAATATTTTGCAGGAGTCTATGGAAGAAGAAGTTGATGAAACTGTGAGCTCATTGGATGAAAAAGATGAGGAGGAGAGCGAAGAACAAAAGGAGGAAGAGCGGATTAGCTACCCGTTCCCACCTTCTAATGAGAGTAACTCTTCAACTCATACATTGTTTAATTTCCCTTTGTGCTTACCGAAGGATGATTGCTATGATGATTGTTATGATCCCGTTGATTCTCTTGAAATATCCCTTTTTGATGATGCTTGCTATGCTTGTGGCCAAGATGCCAATATGAATTATGCTTATGGAGATGAACTTGCTATAGTTCCTTATGTTAAACATGAAATTGTTGCTATTGCACCCACACATGATAGTCCTATTATCTTTTTGAATTATCCCGACTACACTATATCGGAGAAGTTTGCCCTTATTAAGGATTATATTGATGGGTTGCCTTTTACCGTTGCACATGATGATTTTGATGAATATAATATGCATGTGCTTGCTGCTCCTACTTGCAATTATTATGAGAGAGGAACTATATCTCCACCTCTCTATGTTTCCAATACGATAAATTTGCAAGAAACTATTTATACTATGCATTGGCCTTTACTTTGTGTGCATGAATTGTTCTTTTATGACATGCCGATGCATAGGAAGAGAGTTAGACTTCATTGTTGCATGATATATGTTACTTTGTTCTCACTACTAAATTACAAATCATTGTTAATTAAAATTGGCTTTGATATACCTTGGGATCCGGGTGGATTCACTACTTGAGCACTATATGCCTAGCTTAATGGCTTTAAAGAAAGCGCTGCCAGGGAGACAACCCAGAAGTTTTAGAGAGTCATTTATTTCTGTTGAGTGATTTTATATAGTTTAAAAACAACAAAAATAAAGAGGGGAACCCAAAACTTTTTCAAAAAGGAAAGTGAAAGTGAGAGAGACAAGCATTGTTGAAGTGGGAGAGCTCCTTGAACTTTGTTCATGCTCACGACAACTTTGTGAAACTTTATTACAGAAAATTTTCAATAAAAATAATTATCCCCTTGTACAATTCCATTGTATTATAAAAATAATGTGCCAAGGTTTGCCTTTAGGATGTTTACATTTGCTTGATGGTTTGTACGGTGCAGGACAGAAACTTTGGCTGTAGTGCGCGATTTTACATTTTTAGCTGGAACGTCAAGTGGTTCTGATTCTTTCTGCACTGTCTTTCTATAAAAATTGTTTATTTTTCCTAATTTTGTCAGAATTTTTAAAGTATCAGAAGTATGGTGAATGTTCTGATTATTACAGACTGTTTTGTTTTAGACAGATTCTGTTTTTGATGCATAGTTTGCTTGTTTTGATGAAACTATCAATTTATATTAGTGGATTAAGCCATGAAAAAGCTATACTACAGTAGACACAATTCAAACACAAAATATGAATTTTTTTGCAACAATACTTAGAGTAGTGATTTGCTTTATTATACTAACGGATCTTACCGAGTTTTCTGTTGAAGTTTTGTGTGGATGAAGTGTTCGATGATCGAGAAGGTCTCGATGTGAGAAGAAGGAAGAGAGGCAAGAGCTCAAGCTTGGGGATGCCCGAGGCACCCCAAGTAAATATTCAAGGATACTCAAGCGTCCAAGCTTGGGGATGCCCCGTAAGGCATCCCCTCTTTCTTCAACAAGTATCGGTATGTTTTCGGATTCGTTTCGTTCATGTGATATGTGCAATCTTGGAGCGTCTTTCGCATTTAGTTTTCATTTTTCTTTTATGCACCATGCTGGTATTAGATAGTCCTTGGTTTATTTATAGAATGCTCTATGCACTTCACTTATATCTTTTGAGTATCGCTTTATAGAATGCTTCATGTGCTTCACTTATATCATTTGAAGTTTGGATTGCCCGTTTCTCTTCACTTAGACAACCACCATTTGAAGAATGATATTTTGCTTCACTTATATTTGTTAGAGCATGGGCATATCTTTTGTAGAAAGAATTAAACTCTCTTGCTTCACTTATATCTATTTAGAGAGATGACAGGAATTGGTCATTCACATGGTTAGTCATAAAATCCTACATAAAACTTGTAGATCACTGAATATGATATGTTTGATTCCTTGCAGTAGTTTTGTGATATAAAGATGGTGATATTAGAGTCATGCTAGTGGGTAGTTGTGGATTGTATAAATACTTGTGTAGAGAAAGTATGTTAGCTTATGCCTCTCCCTCAAATAAAATTGCAATAATGATTACCGGTCTAGTTATCGATTGCCTAGGGACAAATAACTTTCTCGTAACAAAAAGCTCTTTACTAAAACTAACTTAGTTGTGTCTTTATCTAAACAGCCCCTACTTTTTATTTACTTGCTCTTTATTATCTTGCAAACCTATCCAAAAACACCTACAAAGTACTTCTAGTTTCATACTTGTTTCCGGTAAAGCGAACGTCAAGTGTGCGTAGAGTTGTATCGGTGGTCGATAGAACTTGAGGGAATATTTGTTCTACCTTTAGCTCCTCGTTGGGTTCGACAGTCTTACTTATCGAAAGAGGCTACAATTGATCCCCTATACTTGTGGGTTATCAAGTAGTATTAAATATGCATAGGAATTTAGTATGCAATCTTGAATAATAATTTTAGTGATTTGCTTCAGCAGATAATGATAAGGTTTTTGCATTGGTTTATACTAATCTCATGAGTTCTTGTTGAGTTTTGTGTGGATGAAGCTTTTGAGATTTAGGAAAACCGTGATATGAGAAGAATTAAGGAGACACAAAAGCTCAAGCTTGGGGATGACCAAGGCATCCCAAGATAATATTTCAAGAAGTCTCAAGCATCTAAGCTTGGGGATGCACCGGTAGGCATCCCACCTTTTTTCTTCAACAATTATCGGTTAGTATCGGTTGAGCCTAAGTTTTTGCTTCTTCACATGATGTGTGCTATTCTTGGAATGCCATTTTATTTTGTTTTGCTTGCTGTTTTAATAAAATGCTTATATCTGAAAGTTTTAAATAAGAGAGAGTCCTCACATAGCTATCTATTTACTTAACTACTCGCTTGATCTTCACTTATATCTTTTTGGAGTAGCTTGTCAATTACTCTTGTGCTTCACTTATATCCTATTAGTAAATTGTTGAATAAATTGAATGTCATGAAGTTGAAATCATATCATGCCTAGTGGTAGCTTCACATTGGGTTTAGAAAGTGAAATCTTTTGAGGCTTGACAATCACAATATTGGCCATACAAGCAATTCACGAATAATTAGTATAAGGAAGAGCAAGGTCAAAAAAATTAGTATAAGGAAGAGAACTTTCACATGCAAATACACTATCATGGAAATATTTTGTGATTGTGTGCCCCCATCAAAATATTATATGCCAAAATTGTTGACGTTGGACAAAGAAGGCAACGCAATGGTTTATGTTTGTTTATATTCACAAGGAAGTTATATTGTCATAGATCCTTCAACATGTGGGGCTTGCCCCCCATCTTTGCTAGCCAAAAATTCCGCACCAAGTAGAGATACTACTTGTGCATCCAAAACCCCTTAAACCCAAATCTTATTTTCAAGAGTCCACCATACCTACCTAAGGATTGAGCAAGATCCTTCAAGTAAGTTGTCATCGGTGCAATAAGGCAATAAAAATTGCTTCTAAAAGTGTGAGATCATTTAGTGTAAGAGAAAATTGAGCATTGTACGAACTTGCGATGGTGAAGAATAAAAGCGACAGACTGCATAATAAAGGTTGCCATCACAAGGGGCAATACAACATGACATTCTTTTGCACTAAGGGGTTGAGCATACAAAAAAAAATAAGCGCATGGCAACCTCTGCTTCCCTCTGCGAAGGGCCTATCTTTTACTTTTATGCAAAGTGTCAAGTTTTTCTCTCTATTCCTTTTTATTTTTCTCTTTTGGCAAGCATCATGTGGCGAGGAAAGATCTAGGCACATATATCCAGTTGGATATGGGTAGCATGAGTTATTATTGTTGACATCACTGAGGGAGTCCTGGACTAAGGGGTCCTCGGGCGTCCGGCCGGTTATCCATGGGCCGGACTGATGGGCTGTGAAGACATGAAGGCCGAAGACTGCACCATGTCCGGATTGGACTCTACTTGGAGTGGAAGGCAAGCTTGGCGACCAAAGATTCCTTCTTATGTAACCGACTCCATGTAAACCCTAGACCCCCTCGATGTCTATATAAACCGAAGGGGATAGTCCGGAAAGGACAATACATATACTCATTACCATACCCATATAGGCTAGACTTCTAGGGTTTAGCCATTACGATCTCGTGGTAGATCAACTCTTGTAATACTCATATTCATCAAGATCAACCAAGCAGGAAGTAGGGTATTACCTCCATAGAGAGGGCCCGAACCTGGGTAAACATCATGTCCCCCGTCTCCTGTTACCATCGATCCTAGACGCACAGTTCGGGACCCCCTACCCAAGATCCACCGGTTTTGACACCGACATTGGTGCTTTCATTGAGAGTTCCACTGTGCCGTCGACAAAAGGTTCGATGGCCCCTTCAATCATCAATAATGACACTGTCCAAGGAGGAACTTCCCCCTGGGCAGATCTTCATATTCGGCGGCTTCGCACTGCGGTCCAACTCGCTTGGCCATCTTGAGCAGATCGACAGCTACGCCCCTGGCCATCAGGTCGGATTCGGAAGCTTGAACTGCGTCGCGGATATCCATGGAGACTTGATCTTCGAGGGATTTGAACCCGCGGCGATCGCTCCCCCTCATCCCGATGAACGTGACCTAAATCTGTTATCGGATCACACCCAGGAGATGGTCCCTGCGGCTGCAACGACCATAGAGCCGAAGCAGATCGAGCCATCCGAGGCCGCAGAGTCCGCGGCATTGGAGCCACACATGGACTCGACGCCCTGCATATTCGCTTTAACGGAACTTCAGACTCGTCTCCGGTTATAAGTTCTGGATTGTGTATGCCCGCGGACACCGAGCTAGATCGGTTATCGATCTTCGAGTTCAGCGCCGCTGACATTTTCCAGCACTCGCCTTTGGGTGACGTGCTAAAATCTTTAAAGAATTTGTCCTTGGAGAAGGACTCACAGCCAAACTATGTCCGGTTCGAGCTAGAGATGGATGATGAGGAATCTTGCTTCCCACCCGCCACCCACTTCATAGCCACCGTCGATGACTTAACCGGCGTGCTTGACTATGGCTCCGAAGACATCGATGGTATGGACGACGATGCCGACAAGGAGCAAGGCCAAGACCCGCCATTCACTAGATGTTGGACGGCTACCTCTTCGTACGACGTGTACATGGTTGATACACCTAAAGGATCTGGTGACGGTAAAGAAGAGCCAGATGCGAATAAAACCTCCGAGACACAGTCCAAGCGCCGGCGGCCCAAGCGCCGCCCCAAGCCCCTCCGCTCAAAGGTCGGCAACACTGGCACCGGAGAAAATAGTACTCCAGGCGACGCCGAAAACAATGAAGACCCTGTCGGGGCTACATCCAAACAGGAACACGACAGCAGGCAAGACAACCCTGACGAACAGGCCATAGAAGATGACTCGGAGGATGATAGTTACCGTCCATCCTCCGAGGAGGAGACAAGCCTTGACAACGAAGAATTCATCGTGCCTGAGGATCCTCTCGAGCAGGAGCCCTTTAAGCTTTAGCTCACAGCCATTGCAAGGAGCCTGAAAAAGAAACAACAGCAACTTCAAGCTGAACAAGACCTGCTCGTCGACAGATGGACTGATGTCCTGACAGCCGAGGAATACAGCCTCAACCGCCCAGCCAAGAGCTACCCAAAACGCAGACTGCTACCTCAATTTGATGAGGAGGCGCCGGAGCACATATCTCCCTCGCGTAATACGGATCGACCACCACGTGGTCGGGACAGGGCGGCGGAACAGCCACCCCGCGGTCGGGATAAAGCGGCAACTCAGGCCGAACAGCAGACCGCCCCACCACCCCATCAAAATAGGGACGGAAGAGTCCGGAGTCATATGTACGACCTCCGACAGACCTTGGATAGTAGAGCAGGACACACAAGATCGATCTACGGATCATGAGGATGTGCCTCGAGGCATGACGACGGCTACCTATTCGGACGTGACAAACCTAACCACGCTCGGGCCGAATGCCGCAGACGGACTCCCTCAAAGCTCCGCCACTATGCGGCCCGATATAGAGGCGCCGCACACCCGCTCTGCTTCACAGATGAAGTATTGGATCATGAATTCCTCGAGGGGTTCAAGCACGTCAATATCGAATCATACGACGGCACAACCGATCCTGCAGTATGGATCGAGGATTTCATTCTCCACATCCACATGGCCCGAGGAGACAACCTCCAGGCCATCAAATACCTCCCATTAAAGCTCAAAGGACCAGCTCGGCACTGGTTATATAGTCTGCCTGAGAACTCCATCGGCAGCTGGGAGGACTTGGAAGAGGCTTTCCTCGACAACTTCCAAGGAACTTATGTCCGGCCACCAGATGCCAATGACCTAAGCCACATAGTTCAACAACTCAGAGAATCAGCCAGAAAATTCCGGACTAGGTTCCTAACCAAAAAGAACCAGATCGTTTACTTTCCGAACGCCGAGGCCCCAGCAGCCTTCAAGCACAACATCCGTGACGAATGGCTAGCATGCCACCTCAGACAAGAAAAGCCGAAGTCAATGGCAGCCCTTACAACACTCATGACCCGCTTTTGCGCAGGCGAGGACAGCTGGCTGGCTCGTAGCAAAAACATAGCTAGCGAGGCAGGCCCCACCGAGGCCAAGATCAGCACTGGCAAGCTCCGGCGCAATAGACACAAACACCGAAGCAACGACGACAACACCGAGGACACCACAATCAACGCCGGATTCAGTGGCTCCAAGTCCGGCCAACGGAATAAATCCTACAAAAGAAAGATCGAAGGACCTTCCAGCCTGGACCACATACTCGACCGCCCGTGCCAAATTCACGGCACCCCGGATAAGCAAGCCAATCATACCAACAGGGATTATTGGGTCTTCAAGCAGGCTGGCAAGTTGAATGCCGAAAACAAAGAAAAGGGATCACAAAGTGAGGACGAGGATGAAGAGCCCCGGCAGTCGAACACCGGGGGACAGAAGAAATCCCCCCCCCCAAGTCGAAATGGTGAACATGATATACGCCACGCACATCCCCAGAAAGGAGCGCAAACAAGCACTCAGGGACGTCTACGCGGTAGAGCCAGTCGCCCCAAAGTTCAATCCATGGTCGTCATTTCCGATCACCTTCGATTGACGAGATCATCCGACTAGTATCCGCCACGATGGTTCGACCGCACTGGTCCTTGACCCAACCATCGACGGATTCCACCTAACACGAGTCCTGATGGATGGTGGAAGCAGCCTCAACCTGCTGTACCAGGATACAGTACGGAAGATGGGCATTAATCCCTCACGAATCAAACCAACAAAGACTACCTTTAAAGGAGTCATACCAGGTGTAGAGGCCCGCTGTACGGGCTCAATCACGCTGGAGGTGGTTTTCGGTTCTCCGGGCAACTTTCGAAGCGAAGAGTTAATCTTCGATATCGTCCCCTTCCGCAGCGGCTACCACGCACTGCTCGGACGAACCGCGTTTGCTAGATTCAACGCAGTGCCACACTATGCGTATCTTAAGCTCAAGATGCCCGGTCCACGCGACGTCATAACAGTCAATGGCAATACGGAACGCTCCCTCCGAACAGAGGAGCAAACCGCCACCCTAGCAGCAGAAGTACAGAGTGGCCTTCTCAAGCAGCATTATAATCCAGCTGCCGAGCCCCTGGACACCATCAAGAGGGTCCGGACTACACTGCAATAGGACAGCACAGCTCGTCAAGAGCTCGACTAGCAATTCAACCTCCGTCCCAGCCCAAATGAGGTAGTGGCATTCGTACCATGAGTACACCATTACACACTCAAAATTCCATGGACATCGACGAAGGCACGAGATATCTCGGGGTCTACAATTCGGCAAAACCGATCCCGGACACACATACTTTCACTTCTTTTTCTTGTTTCAGGCACCTTTTTTCCATGGGCCTGGTATCAAGTCCTTTAGAAGGACTGGAATACAACGGAGGCAAGCAACACAGGTGTGTAGGGTAACCTTTATACGTCCTTCTTGATGGTATTCATACTTTTTTCTCAGGACCCGCACGCTGCGCCCTATTGATTCCGGCATGTTAAATGGCCGGATACTTCTCGCACCATCTGTACAAGATACGCCTTGACGTATCCATCCAGTTATAATAAAAATGGTTTATGGCCCAGATTCTGTGGTTTTTGCTTCTTACTTCGTTTTATTTCGATCTGCTTATTTGCTGCATCGACACTCTTTTACGTTTCATATTTGCCAGGGGCTACCTGTCGCCCCACAATACGGCAGCACAGTCCGAACACTTCTTATATATAAGTTCGGCACCCCGAACTTAGCATTATATGCATTGGCTCCGAATCATGTCTTTGGTCAATAGTTGGGTTGCCCGACTCTTGTGCTTGCTACCCTACGTTCAGCTCCATCGGCTAGGGTAGTAAAGGGAGAACTACTGCGATTGTGCCCTGGCTTTGACCAGACGATCACCTCAGTAGAGAAAGCCGAAAACTGACTGTCATGATGTGGCGAGAGCTGGTCAGCTACTCGAGGGTTACAAATCGTTGGAGATTTTTTCCGTGTTACACGAGAGATCGGCACTTCCCGATCAGATGCTAACAGTACTCTAGCTTAAACCAGGGGCTGCGCCCATGCTTTATTATAAAACTCCTATGGCTAAGTGAGGGTGTTAAAGCCGTAAAGTCTGATTGCCTTGTTCGTTGCGCTAAACAACTCCTTCAAGGACCATGTAATTAGATCAAGATTGTTTTAGATTCCATCCTGAACACCTCTGTACTATCTATGTGAGGGCAGAAGCCGATGATACGTCTCCAACGTATCTATAATTTTTGATTGCTCCATGCTATATTACCTACTGTTTTGGACATTATTGGGCTTTATTATCCACTTTTATATTATTTTTGGGACTAACCTATTAACCGAAGGCCCAGCCCAGAATTGCTATTTTTTGCCTGTTTTAGGGTTTTGAAGAAAAGGAATATCAAACGGAGTCCAAACGGAATGAAACCTTCGGGAATGTGATTTTCTCAACGCACAAGACCCGGGAGACTTGGACCCTATGTCAAGAAATAAAACAGGAGGCCACAAGGTAGGGGCGCGCGCCCACCCCCACCAGGCGCGCCCTCCACCCTCGTGGGCCCCCTGTTGCTCCACCGACGTACTCCTTCCTCCTATATATATCCACGTACCCCCAAACGATCAGAACAGGAGCCAAAACCCTAATTCCACCGCCATAACTTTCTATATCCACGAGATCCCATCTTGGGGCCTGTTCCGGAGCTCCGCCGGAGGGGGCATCGATCACGGAGGGCTTCTACATCAACACCATAGCCCCTCCGATGAAGTGTGAGTAGTTCACCTCAGACCTACGGGTCCATAGTTAGTAGCTAGATGGCTTCTTCTCTCTTTTTGGATCTCAATACAATGTTCTCCTCCTCTCTTGTGGAGATCTATTCGATGTAATCTTCTTTTTGCGGTGTGTTTGTTGAGACCGATGAATTGTGGGTTTATGATCAAGTCTTTCTATGAACAATATTTGAATCTTCTCTGAATTTTTTTATGTATGATTGGTTATCTTTGCAAGTCTCTTCGAATTATCAGTTTGATTTGGCCTACTAGATTGATCTTTCTTGCAATGGGAGAAGTGCTTAGCTTTGGGTTCAATCTTGCGGTGTCCTTTCCCAATGACAGTAGGGGCAGCAAGGCACATATTGTATTGTTTCTATCGAGGATAACAAGATGGGGTTTTCATCATATTGCATGAGTCTATCCCTCTACATCATGTCATCTTGCTTAAGGCGTTACTCTGTTTTTAACTTAATACTCTAGATGCATGCTGGATAGCGGTCGATGAGTGGAGTAATAGTAGTAGATGCAGGCAGGAGCCGGTCTACTTGTCTCGGACGTGATGCCTATATACATGATCATACCTAGATATTCTCATAACTATGCTCAATTCTGTCAATTGCTCAACAATAATTTGTTCACCCACCGTAGAATACTTATGCTCTCGAGAGAAGCCACTAGTGAAACCTATGGCCCCCAGGTCTATCTTTATCATATTGATCTCCTACTACTTAGTTATTTCCTTTGCTATTTACTTTGCCTTTATTTTACTTTGCATCTTTATCATAAAAATACCAAAAAATATTATCTTATCATATCTATCAAATCTCACTCTCGTAAGTGGCCCTATAGGGATTGACAACCCCTATTTGTGTTGGTTGCGAGGATTTATTTCTTTTATGCAGGTGCAAGGGACTCGCGCGTAGCCTCCTACTGGATTGATACCTTGGTTCTCAAAAACTGAGGGAAATACTTACACTACTTTGCTGCATCATCCCTTCCTCTTCGGGGAAAACCAACGCAGTGCTCAAGAGGTAGCAAGAAGGATTTCTGGCGCCCTTGCCGGGGAGGCCTACGCAAAAGTCAACATACCAAGTACCCATCACATACCCTTATCTCCTGCATTACATTATTTGCCATTTGCCTCTCGTTTTCCTCTCCCCCACTTCACCCTTGCCGTTTTATTCGCCCTCTCTCTATCCCCCCTCTCTATTTGCCTCTTTTGTTCGCTTGCTTTTTGTTTGCTTGTGTGTTAGTTTGCTTGCTTGTCACGATGGCTCAAGATAATACTAAATTGTGTGACTTCACCAATACCAACAATAATGATTTTATTAGCACTCTGATTGCTCCTCTTACCGATGCTGAATCTTGTGAAATTAATACTGCTTTGCTGAATCTTGTCATGAAAGATCCGTTTTCCGGCCTTCCTAGTGAAGATGCCGCTACCCATCTTAATAGCTTTGTTGATTTGTGTGACATGCAAAAGAAGAAAGATGTGGATAATGATATTGTTAAATTGAAGCTATTTCCTTTTTCGCTTAGAGATCGTGCTAAAGCTTGGTTTTTGTCTTTGCCTAAAAATAGTATTGATTCATGGAACAAGTGCAAAGATGCTTTTATCTCTAAGTATTTTCCTCCCGCTAAGATCATCTCTCTTAGAAACGATATTATAAATTTTAAGCAACTTGATCATGAACATGTTGCACAAGCTTGGGAGAGAATGAAATTAATGATACGTAATTGCCCTACTCATGGTTTAAATTTGTGGATGATTATACAAAATTTTTATGCCGGATTGAATTTTGCTTCTAGAAATCTTTTAGATTCGGCCGTGGGAGGCACCTTTATGGAAATCACTTTAGGAGAAGCTACTAAACTCCTAGATAATATTATGGTTAATTATTCTCAATGGCACACTGAAAGATCTACTAATAAAAAGGTGCATGCGATAGAAGAAATTAATGTTTTGAGTGGAAAGATGGATGAACTTATGAAATTATTTGCTAATAAGAGTGTTTCTTCTGATCCTAATGATATGCCCTTGTCTACTTTGATTGAGAATAATAATGAATCTATGGATGTGAATTTTGTTGGTAGGAACAATTTTGGTAACAACGCGTATAGAGGAAATTTAAATCCTAGGCCTTACCCTAGTAATCCCCCTAATAATTATGGTAATTCCTACAACAATTCTTATGGAAATTATAATAGGATGCCCCTCTGATTTTGAATCTAATATTAAAGAATTTATTACTTCGCAAAAGAATTTTAATGCTATGATTGAAGAAAAATTGCTTAAGATCGATGATTTGGCTAGGAACATTGATAGAATTGCTCTTAATGTTGATTCTTTGAAACTTAGATCTATTACACCTAAGCATGATATCAATGAGTCTCTCAAAGCCATGAGAATTTCCATTGATGAGTGCAAAGGAAGAACCGCTAGGATGCGTGCTAAGAAAGATGCCTTTATAAGAGCGTGTTCTTCTAGTTCCTATGAAAATAAAGATGAAGATCTAAAAGTTATTGATGTGTCCCCCATTAAATCTTTGTTTTGCAATATGAATATTTATAATGATGGGACTGAATATGATCCACCTTTACCTAGAAGGCGTTCCAAGAATTTGGAATTTGTTGATCTTGATGCTAAATTTGATAAAAGTGGGATTGAAGAAATTAAAACTCTAGATGTTGCTAAACCCACTATTATGGATTTCAAGTAATTAAACTATGAAAATTGCTCTTTGATTGATTGTATT
This sequence comes from Triticum urartu, assembly GCF_003073215.2. Classification (NCBI taxonomy): domain Eukaryota; kingdom Viridiplantae; phylum Streptophyta; class Magnoliopsida; order Poales; family Poaceae; genus Triticum; species Triticum urartu. The sequence continues at coordinate 662,000,013 of NC_053028.1, read as the reverse complement.
TCCTTGTTGCAATCCGTGCTAAATTCTCCTCATGCTTATAGTCAAAATAAAGCGTTTACCAAACATATCGTTGATGCCTTGATGCAATCTAATGAAGAAAGACTTGAATTGGAAGTTTCTATCCCTAGAAAACTTTATGATGAGTGGGAACCAACTATTAAAATTAAAATTAAAGATCATGAATGCTATGCTCTATGTGATTTGGGTGCTAGTATTTCGACGATTCCAAAGACTTTGTGTGATTTGTTAGGTTTCCGTGATTTTGATGATTGCTCTCTAAACTTGCACCTTGCGGATTCCACTATTAAGAAACCTATGGGAAGAATTAATGATGTTCTTATTGTTGCAAATAGGAATTATGCGCCCGTAGATTTTATTGTTCTTCACATAGATTGCAATCCTTCATGTCCTATTATTCTTGGTAGACCTTTCCTTAGAACGATTGGCGCAATTATTGATATGAATGAAGGAAATATTAGATTCCAATTTCCATTAAGGAAAGGCATGGAACACTTTCCTAGAAAAAAATTAAATTACTTTATGAATCTATTAATAGAGACACTTATGGATTTCCCACCAAATATGGCAATACCTAGATCTATTCGTGATTGTTATGCCTAGCTAGGGGCGTTAAACGATAGCGCTTGTTGGAAGGCAACCCAATTTTATTTTTATTACTTACATTTTGCTCCTGTTTAGTAATAAATAATTTATTTATCCTATGTTTTGGTTGTGTTTTTTGTGTTTAATTAGTGTTTGTGCCAAGTAGAACCCTTGGGAAGACTTGGGGAAAGTCTTGTTGAACTTGCTATAAAAAACAGAAACTTTAGCGCTCACGAGAACTGATGTCATTTTTATTTGGAGAATTCTATTTAGTTAATTATTTTTGCAGATGATTAATAGATAAATTCCTCACGTCCAGCAATTTATTTTAGAATTTTTGGGGTTACAGATCTTGCGCTAGCTACAGATTACTACAGACTGTTCTGTTTTTGACAGATTCTGTTTTTCATGTGTTGTTTGCTTATTTTGATGAATCTATGGCTAGTAAAATAGTTTATAAACCATAGAGAAGTTGTAATACAGTAGGTATAACACCGATATAAATAAATAATGAGTTCATTACAGTACCTTGAAGTGATCTTTTATTTTCTTTCACTAACGGAGCTCACAAGATTTTCTACTTTAAGTTTTGTGTTGTGAAGTTTTCAAGTTTTGGGTAAAGATTTGATGGATTATGGAACAAGGAGTGGCAAGAGCCTAAGCTTGGGGATGCCCATGCCACCCCCAATATAATCTAAGGACACCTAAAAGCCTAAGCTTGGGGATGCCCCGGAAGGCATCCCCTCTTTCGTCTACTTCTATCGGTAACTTTACTTGGAGCTATATTTTTATTTACCACATGATATGTGTTCTGCTTGGAGCGTCTTGTATTATTTGAGTCTTTGCTTGTTAGTTTACCACAATCATCCTTTATGTACACACATTTTGAGAGAGCCATACATGATTTGGAATTTGTTAGAATACTCTATGTGCTTCGCTTATATCTTTTGAGTTATATAATTTTGCTCTAGTACTTCACTTATATCTTTTAGAGCATGGTGGTGGATTTGTTTTATAGAAACTATTGATCTCTCATGCTTCACTTAGATTATTTTGAGTGTCTTAATAGCATGGTAATTTTCTTAAAATCCTAATATGCTAGGTATTCAAGATTAGTAAAATTTTCTTAAGAGTGTTTTGAATACTAAAAGAAGTTTGATGCTTGATGATTGTTTTGAGATATGGAGGTAATAATATCAAAGTCATGCTAGTTGAGTAGTTGTGAAATTGAGAAATGCTTGTGTTGAAGTTTGCAAGTCCCGTAGCATGCACGTATGGTAAACGTTATGCAACAAATTTGAAACATGAGGTGTTATTTGATTGTCTTCCTTATGAGTGGCAGTCGGGGACGAGCGATGGTCTTTTGCTACCAATCTATCCCCCAAGAGCATGCACGTAGTACCGAGGTTTTTGATGACTTGTAGATTTTTGCAATAAGTATGTGAGTTCTTTATGACTAATGTTGAGTCCATGGATTATACGCACTCTCACCCTTCCATCCTTGCTAGCCTCTCTGGTACCGTGCATTGCCCTTTCTCACATTGAGAGTTGGCGCAAACTTCACGGGTGCATCCAAACCCCGTGATATGATACACTCTTTCACACATAAACCTCCTTATATCCTCCTCAAAATAGCCACCATACCTACCTATTATGGCATTTCCATAGCCATTCTGAGATATATTGCCATGCAACTTTCCACCATTCCGTTCATCATGACACATTCATCATTGTCATATTGCTTAGCATGATCATGTAGTTGGCATAGTATTTGTGGCAAAGCCACCGTTCATAATTCTTTCATACATGTCACTCTTGGTCCATTGCATATCCTGGTACACCGCCGGAGGCATTCATATAGAGTCATACTTTGTTCTAGTATCGAGTTGTAATCATTGAGTTGTAAATAAATAGAAGTGTGATGATCATCATTTTCTAGAGCATTGTCCCAAGTGAGGAATAAAAAAAAGGAGAAAGGCCATAAAAAAAGAGAAAGGCCATAAAAAAGGAGAAAGGCCATAAAAAAAAGAAAGGCCACAAAAAAAGAGAGAAAAAGAGAGAAGGTCCCATGTAGTCAAAGCCCCAAACATCAAATGGTTCAATAAAAGTGAATAATTCATAGGCATTTCTTGACGTCTACTAATAGTACCAATTCTTTGACATTCATCACAAGATATGACAAACTTACGGGCATCCTTGAAGAGAGTAGGCCAATAAAAACCAGATTGCAGTACCTTATGTGCAGTTCTATCTCCAGCATGGTGTCTGATACGTCTCCAACGTATCTATAATTTTTGATTGCTCCATGCTATATTATCTACTGTTTTGGATGTTTATGGGCTTTATTATACACTTTTATATCATTTTTGGGACTAACCTATTAACCCAGAGCCCAGTGCCAGTTTATGTTTTTACCTTGTTTTAGGGTTTCGAAGAAAAGGAAAACCAAATGGAGTCCAATTGACCTGAAACTTCACGGAACCCATTTTTGGAAGGAAAGAAGCCCAGGAGACTTGAAGTGCACGTAAGGGAAGCTTCGAGGAGGCCACAAGGTAGGGGGGCGCGCCCACCCCCTGGGCGCGCCCTCCACCCTCGTGGCCCCCTTGACGTACTTCTTCCGCCTATATATCTCCATATACCCTAAAAACATCAGGGAGCACAATAGATCGGGAGTTCGCCCGCCAGAAGCCTCCGTAGCCACCGAAAGCCAATCTAGACCCGTTCTGGCACCCTGCCGGAGGGGGGATCCTTCTCCGGTGGCTATCTTCATCATCCTGATGCTCTCCATGACGAGGAGGGAGTAGTTCTCCCTCAGGGCTGAGGGTATGTACCAGTAGTTATGTGTTTGATCTCTCTCTCTCTCTCTCTCGTGTTCTTGAGGTGATATGATCTTGATGTATCGCGAGCTTTGCTATTATAGTTGGATCCTATGATGTTTCTTCCCCCCTCTACTCTCTTGTAATGAATTGAGTTTCCCCTTTGAAGTTATCTTATCGGATTGAGTCTTTAAAGATTTGAGAACACTTGATGTATGTCTTGCCATGCGTATCTGTGGTGACAATGGGATACCATGTGATTCACTTGATGTAAGATTTGGTGATCAACTTGCGGGTTCCGCCCATGAACCTATGCATAGGGGTTGGCACACGTTTTCGTCGTGATTCTCTGGTAGAAACTTTGGGGCACTCTTTGAGGTTCTATGTGTTGGTTGAATAGATAAATCTGAGATTGTGTGATGCATATCGTATAATCATACCCGCGGATACTTGAGGTGACATTGGAGTATCTAGGTGTCATTAGGGTTTTGGTTGATTTGTGTCTTAAGGTGTTATTCTAGTACGAACTCCAGGGCTATTTGTGACACTTATAGGAATAGGCCAACGGATTGATTGGAAAGAATAACTTTGAGGTGGTTTCGTACCCTACCATAATCTCTTCGTTTGTTTTCCGCTATTAGTGACTTTGGAGTGACTCATTGTTGCATGTTGAGGGATAGTTATGTGATCCAATTATGTTATCATTGTTGAGGGAACTTATACTAGCGAAAGTATGAACCCTAGGCCTTGTTTCAACACATTGCAATACCGTTTACGCTCACTTTTATCATTAGTTACCTTGCTGTTTTTATATTTTCATATTACAAAAACTATTATCTACTATCCATATACCACTTGTATCACCATCTCTTCGCCGAACTAGTGCACCTATACAATTTACCATTGTATTGGGTGTGTTGGGGACACAAGAGACTCTTTGTTATTTGGTTGCAGGGTTTCTTGAGAGAGACCATCTTCATCCTACGCCTCCTACGGATTGATAAACCTTAGGTCATCCACTTGAGGGAAATTTGCTACTGTCCTACAAACCTCTGCACTTGGAGGCCCAACAACGTCTACAAGAAGAAGGTTGTGTAGTAGACATCAAGCTCCTTTTCTGGCGCCGTTGCCGGGGAGGTTACTTGAAGGTATATCTTTAGATCTTGCAATCGAGTCTTTTAGTTTCTTGTTTTATCACTAGTTTAGTTTATAAAATAAAACTATAAAAATGGAATTGAGTTTGTCTCATACGCTTCACCTTTTTAATATCTTTCGTGAGTATGATGGAAAGGATAATTGTGCTCAAGTGCTAGAAGAAGAAATCTATAAAATGTTTGGCACTAAATATTTGAATGATGAGCATGATTGCAATGTTGTTAGTATGAATTCCTTGAATATCCATGATGCTAATGATATGCAAAGCCACAAGCTTGGGGAAGCTATGTTTGATGAAGATGATATTTTTTGTCCCCCAAGTTTTGATGATCAAATTTATTATGATGAAAGCATGCCTCCTATCTATGATGATTATTATGATGACACGTATGCTTTAAAGAATAATAATAACAATTAAACTTGTCATCTTGATTTCAATTTTCAATCCCATGATAGTTACTTTGTTGAGTTTGCTCCCACTACTATTAATGAGAAGAATTTTGCTTGTGTGGAGAGTAATAATTTTTTATGCTTATAGATCATGAAAAGAATGCTTTAGGTGCTGGTTATATTGTTGAATTCATTCATGATGCTACTGAAAATTATTATGAGGGAGGGACTTATGCTTGTAGGAATTGCAATAATATCAAGTTTCCTCTCTATGTGCTTAACGTTATGAAGTTATGCTTGTTTTACCTTCCTATGCTAGTTGATTATTGTTCCCATAAATTGTTTGATCACAAAATCCCTATGCATAGGAAGTATGTTAGACTTAAATATGCTAGTCATATTCTTCATGATGCTCTCTTTATGTTACGATTCTTATCTTTTATGTGAACATCATTGAAATCATCATGCCTAGCTAGGGGTGTTAAACGATAGCGCTTGTTGGGAGGCAACCCAACTTTATATTTGTTCCTTGATTTTTGCTACTATTTAGTAATAAATAATTTATCTATCCTCTGTTATGATTGAGTTTTTATGTTTTAATTAGTGTTTGTGCCAAGTAGAACCGTTGGGAAGACTTGGGGAAAGTCTTGTTGATCATGCTGTCAAAAACAGAAACTTTAGCGCACACGAGAATTGCTACCATTTTTTATTGGAGAGTGATATTTAGTTAATTATTTTTGCAGATGATTAATAGATAAATCCCTCAGGTCCAGAAATTTATTTGAGAATTTTATGAGTTCCATAACTATACGTTTGATCCAGATTACTACAGACTGTTCTGTTTTTGACAGATTCTGTTTTTCGTGTGTTGTTTGCTTATTTTAATGAATCTATGGCTAGTAAAAGAGTTTATAAATCATAGAGAAGTTGAAATACAGTAGGTTTAACACCAATATAAATAAATAATGAGTTCATTACAGTACCATGAAGTGGTGATTTATTTTCTTATACTAACGGAGCTTACGAGTTCTCTGTTAAGTTTTGTGTTGTGAAGTTTTCAAGTTTTGGGTAAGGATTCGATGGACTATGGAATTAGGAGTGGCAAGAGTCTAAACTTGGGGATGTACAAGTCACCCCAAGGTAATATTCAAGGATATCCAAGAGCCTAAGCTTGGGGATGCCCCGGAAGGCATCCCCTCTTTCATCTTCGTTCATCGGTAACTTTACTTGGAGCTATATTTTTGTTCGCCACATGATATGTGTTTTGCTTGGAGCATCATTTTATTTTATTTAGTTTTGATTGATGTTTGAATAAAATACCAAGATCTGAAATTATTAAATGTTAGAGAGTCTTCACAGAGTTGCATAATTATTCGACTACTCATTGATCTTCACTTATATCTTTCGGAGTAGTTTGTCATTTGGTCTAGTGCTTCACTTATATCATTTTGAGAGTTTTAAATAGCATGGTAATTTTCTTAAATAATCCTAATATGCTAGGCATCCAATAATAGTAAAAACTTCCATATAGAGCATTGAATACTAAGAGAAGTTTGATGCTTGATGATTGTTTTGAGATATGGAGATGGTGATATTAGAGTCATGCTAGTTGAGTAGTTGTGAATTTGAGAAATACTTGTGTTGAAGTTTGTGATTCCCGTAGCATGCACGTATGGTGAACCATTATGTGATGAAGTCGGAGCATGATTTATTTATTGATTGTCTTCCTTATGAGTGGTGGTCGGGGACGAGCGATGGTATTTTCCTACCAATCTATCCCCCTAGGAGCATGCGCGTAATACTTTGCTTTGATAACTTGTAGATTTTTGCAATAAGTATATGAGTTCTTTATGACTAATGTTGAGTCCATGGATTATACACACTCTCACCCTTCCACCTTTGCTAGCCTCTCTAATACCGCACACCTTTCACCGGTATGATACACCCACCATACACCTTCCTCAAAACAGCCACCATACCTACCTATTATGGCATTTCCATAGCCATTCCGAGATATATTGCCATGCAACTTTCCACCGTTCCGTTTATTATGACACACTCCATCATTGTCATATTGCTTAGCATGATCATGTAGTCGACATCGTATTTGTGGCAAAGCCACCATTCATAATTCTTTCATACATGTCACTCATGAGTCATTGCACATCCCGGTACACCGCCGAAGGCATTCATATAGAGTCATATCTTGTCGTAAGTATCGAGTTGTAATTCTTGAGTTGTAAGAAAATAAAAGTGTGATGATCATCATTATTAGAGCATTGTCCCAGTGAGGAAAGGATGATGGAGACTATGATTCCCCCACAAGTTGGGATGAGACTCCGGACAAAAATAAATAAATAAAAGAGGCAAAAGAAGCCCAAATAAAAAAAAGAAGAGAAAAGAGGCCCATAAAAAAGAGAAGGCCCAAATAAATAAAAAAAATAAAAAAAATGAGAGAAACAGAGAGAAGGGGCAATGCTACTATCCTTTTACCACACTTGTGCTTCAAAGTAGCACCATGATCTTCATGATAGAGAGTCTCCTATGTTGTCACTTTCATATACTAGTGGGAATCTTTCATTATAGAACTTGGCTTGTATATTCCAATGATGGGCTTCCTCAAAATGCCCTAGGTCTTCATGAGCAAGCGAGTTGGATGCACACCCACTAGTTTCTTTTATTGAGCTTTCATACATTTATAGCTCTAGTGCATCCGTTGCATGGCAATCCCTACTCACTCACATTGATATCTATTAATGGGCATCTCCATAGCCCGTTGATACGCCTAGTTGATGTGAGACTATCTTCTCCTTTTTGCCTTCTCCACAACCACCATTCTATTCCACCTATAGTGCTATGTCCATGGCTCACGCTCATGTATTGCGTGAAGATTGAAAAGGTTTGAGAACATCAAAAGTATGAAACAATTGCTAGGCTTGTCATCGGGGTTGTGCATGATTTAAATATGTTGTGTGGTGAAGATGGAGCATAGCCAAACTATATGATTTTGTAGGGATAACTTTCTTTAGCCATGTTATTTTGAAGAGACATAATTTCTTAGTTAGTATGCTTGAAGTATTAGTATTTCTATGTCAATATGAACTTTTGACTTGAATATTATGGATCTGAATATTCATACCACAATTAAGAAGAATTACATTGAAATTATTCCAAGTAGCACTCCGCATCAAAAATTCTGTTTTTATCATTTACCTACTCGAGGACGAGCTGGAATTAAGCTTGGGGATGCTGATACGTCTCCAACGTATCTATAATTTTTGATTGCTCCATGCTATATTATCTACTGTTTTGGATGTTTATGGGCTTTATTATACACTTTTATATCATTTTTGGGACTAACCTATTAACCCAGAGCCTAGTGCCAGTTTCTGTTTTTTTACCTTGTTTTAGGGTTGCGAAGAAAAGCAAAACGAAACGGAGTCCAATTGACCTGAAACTTCACGGAACCCATTTTTGGAAGGAAAGAAGCCCATGAGACTTGAAGTGCACGTAAGGGAAGCTTCGAGGAGGCCACGAGGTAGGGGGGGCGCCCACCCCCTGGGGGCGGCCTCCACCCTCATGGCCCCCCTGACGTACTTCTTCCGCCTATATATCTCCATATACCCTAAAAACACCAGGGAGCACAATAGATCGGGAGTTCCGCCGCCAGAAGCCTCCGTAGCCACCGAAAGCCAATCTAGACCCGTTCCGGCACCCTGTCGGAGGAGGAATCCTTCTCCGGTGGCTATCTTCATCATCCCAGTGCTTTCCATGACGAGGATGGAGTAGTTCTCCCTCGGGGCTGAGGGTATGTACCAGTAGCTATGTGTTTGATCTCTCTCTCTCTCTCATGTTCTTGAGGTGATAGATCTTGATGTATCGCGAGCTTTGCTATTATAGTTGGATCCTATGATGTTTCTTCCCCCCTCTACTCTCTTGTAATGAATTGAGTTTCCCCTTTGAAGTTATCTTATCGGATTGAGTCTTTAAAGATTTGAGAACACTTGATGTATGTCTTGCCGTGCGTATCTGTGGTGACAATGGGATACCACGTGATTCACTTGATGTATGTTTTGGTGATCAACTTGCGGGTTCCGCCCATGAACCTGTGCATAGGGGTTGGCACACGTTTTCGTTGTGATTCTTCGGTAGAAAATTTGGGGCACTCTTTGAGGTTCTATGTGTTGGTTGAATAGATAAATCTGAGATTGTGTGATGCATATCATATAATCATACCCGCGGATACTTGAGGTGACATTGGAGTATCTAGGTGTCATTAGGGTTTTGGTTGATTTGTGTCTTAAGGTGTTATTCTAGTACGAACTCTAGGGCTTGATGACCCACAAGTATAGGGGATCAATCGTAGTCCTTTCGATAAGTAAGAGTTTCGAACCCAACGAGGAGCAGAAGGAAATGATAAACAGCTTTCAGCAAGGTATTCTCTGCAAGTACTGAAATAAGTGGTAACAGATAGTTTTGTGATGAGATAATTTGTAACGAGCAACAAATAACAAAAGTAAATAAAGTGCAGCAAGGTGGCCCAATCCTTTTTGTAGAAAAGGACAAGGCTGGACAAACTCTTATATAAGGAAAAGCGCTCCCGAGGACACATGGGAATATCGTCAAGCTAGTTTTCATCACGCTCATATGATTCACGTTCGGTACTTTGATAATTTGATTTGTGGGTGGACCGGTGCTTGGGTGCTATCCTTACTTGAACAAGCATCCCACTTATGATTAACCTCTATTGCAAGCATCCGCAACTACAAAAAAAGTATTAAGGTAAACCTATCCATAGCATGAAACATATGGATCCAAATCAGCCCCTTATGAAGCAACGCATAAACTAGGGTTTAAGCTTCTGTCACTCTAGCAACCCATCATCTACTTATCACTTACCAATGCCTTCCTCTAGGCCCAAATAATGGTGAAGTGTTATGTAGTCGACGTTCACATAACACCACTAGAGGCTAGACAACATACATCTCATCAAAATATAGAACGAATACCAAATTCACATGACTACTAATAGCAAGACTTCTCCCTTGTCCTCAGGAACAAACATAACTAATCACAAAGCATAAACGGATATGCATAACGGATCTGAACATATGATCTTCCACCAATTAAACCAACTAGCATCAACTACAAGGAGTAATTAGCACTACTAGCAACAATCCCGGACTTGAAGACAAGAATCAGATATAAGAGATGAACTAGGGTTTTGAGATGAGATGGTGCTGATGAAGATGTTGATGGAGATTTCCCTCTCCCGATGAGAGGACGTTGGTGATGACGATGGCGATGATTTCCCCCTCCGAGAGGGAAGTTTCCCCGGCAGAACAGCTCTGCCGGAGCTCTAGATTGGATCCGCCAAGGTTCCGCCTCGTGGCGGTGGAGTTTCGTCCCGAAAGGTTGCTTCTTATTTTTTTCTCGACAAAAGACTTCATATAGGAGAAGATGGTCATCGGAGAGCCACCAGGGGGTCCACGAGGTAGGGGGCGCGACCTGGGGGGGGGGCGCCCCCCACCCTCGTGAGAAGGGTGTGGGCCCCTTGGTCTTCATCATTGGCGAGGATTTTTCATTATTTATTATAAGGTGTTTCGTGGAGTTTCAGGACTTTTGGAGTTGTGCAGAATAGGTCTCCAATATTTGCTCCTTTTCCAGCCCAGAATTCCAGCTGCCGGCATTCTCCCTCCTTATGTAAACCTTGTAAAATAAGAGAGAATAGCCATAAGTATTGTGACATAATGTGAAATAACAGCCCATAATGCAAAATATTGATATAAAAGCATGATGCAAAATGGACGTATCAACTCCCCCAAGCTTAGACCTCGCTTGTCCTCAAGCGAAAAGCCGAAATCGAAAAATATGTCCACATGTTTAGAGATGAAGGTGTCGATAAAAATAAAATACGGACATGAGGGCATCATGATCATTCTTATAACAACAACTTATATAATTTTTGTCATATGATCTCTAATGCTAGAGTAATAATTCAATCACAATATCAAGTATGAATCGTAAACTTCATTGAAAACTAACAGACTACAATCTCGGTCATTGAAGCAATTGCAATTTATCATAACATAGGAAAGAGTCAATATATAAGAGCTTTTTAGCAAGTCCACATACTCAACTATCATATAATCTTTCACAATTGCTGACACTCATGCAATACTTATGGGTGTGGAGTTTTAATCGGACACAGAGAAAGATAGGGGCTTATAGTCTTGCCTCCCAACGTTTTACCTCAAGGGTAATGTCAACAGTAATAGTTCATGAAAACCCACATCCAATTAGCCATATATACCGGGATCTTTCCAACATATTGTGCTTGCCAAAGGGTAAAATGTAAAAAGGAAGGGTGAAGATCACCATGACTCTTGCATAAGGTAGAAGATAATGATAAAAGATAGGCCCTTCACAGAGGGAAGCAGAGGTTGCCATGCGCTTTTATGGTTGGATGCACAAAATCTTAATGCGAAAGAACGTCACTTTATATTGCCCCTTGTGATATGAACCTTTATTATGCAGTCCGTCGCTTTTATTACTTCCACATCACAAGATCGTATAAAGCTTATTTCTCCCACACCAATCAATCAGACATATTTAGAGAGCAATTTTTATTGCTTTGCACCGATGACAACTTACTTGAAGGATCTTACTCAATCCATAGGTAGGTATGGTGGACTCTCATGGCAAAATTGGTTTAAGGGTATTTGGAAGCACAAGTAGTATCTCTACTTGGTGCTGAGAATTTGGCTAGCATGAGGGGGAAAGGCAAGCTCAACATGTTGGAGGATCCAAGACAATATAATTTATCTCAGATGTAAGAAAACATAACCCATTACGTTGTCTTCCTTATCCAATGTCAACTCTTTAGCATGTCATATTTTAATGAGTGCTCACAATCATAAAAGATGTCCAAGATAGTATATCTATATGTGAGGACCTCTCTTTCTTTATTACTTCCTATTAATTGCAACGATGACAAAACTATACTTGTCAACTCTCAACAACTTTTACTCATCATACTTTTTCTATGTGAGCTCATTACTCTCCATGAGATCCATAGGATCTCTTTGTTTCTTTTTTATTTCTTTCTCTTTTCTTTTATTCACTTAGGATCATGGCAAAACAATCAAGCCCTTGACTCAACACTAATATTTATTATATAGCTCACGGACTCGATTACATAGAAAGATAATAAAGCAAAACTCACAACTAGATCATGCCATAAACTTTATTCTACTAGATCAAAATACTACTAATAAGATCGAACTAAGGAAAACGGTAAAGATAAAAGTGATGGTGATACGATACCGGGGCACTCCCCCAAGCTTGGCAGTTGCCAAGTGGAGTGCCCATACTCAGGTGATTATGTCTCTCTTTTCGGGGATGGTGATGTGATGTTTTTGGCGATGATGCCCTTCAAAATATGATTCTCCTCCTCAAGCTTGTTGACTTGATGCTTGAGATCCATTATTTCCTTTCGGAGTTTTCCTGTAACAGCCAAAGCTCCCTGCACCCAAGGGTGCTGCATAGCTGCGGGAGAACCAGTGACACTCTTTTTCATATTCTCATAAGAAAGAAACTAACATTGGAAGGGATACTCGAGTTTGGAATAGCTGAGCTCTGCAGTTCTCCCATTGTGAATCTAGCTTGGAAGTGAGAGGTGACTTCTTGATCCTCCATGGCATCTACCCTCATTAGGTCAGCCTCCATATATTCCTCCGTTGCTGGCCCAAAGTGGTCAGGGTCGCTAAGGGAGTCCTGGATTAGGGGGTCTCCGGACAGCCGGACTATATCCTTTGGCCGGACTGTTGGACTATGAAGATACAAGATTGAAGACTTCGTCTCGTGTCCGGATAGGACTCTACTTGGCGTGGAAGGCAAGCTAGACAATACGGATATGTATATCTCCTCCTTTGTAACCAACCTTGTGTAACCCTAGCCCTTTCCGGTGTCTATATAAACCGGAGGGTTTTAGTCCGTAGGACAACATACAATCATACCATAGGCTAGCTTCTAGGGTTTAGCCTCTCCGATCTCGTGGTAGATCAACTCTTGTAATACTCATATCATCAAGAATAAATCAAGCAGGACGTAGGGTTTTACCTCCATCAAGAGGGCCCGAACCTGGGTAAAACATCGTGTCCCCTGCCTCCTGTTACCATCCGCCTTAGACGCACAGTTCGGGACCCCCTACCCGAGATCCGCTGGTTTTGACACCAACATTGGTGCTTTCATTGAGAGTTCCTCTGTGTCGTCGCCGTTAGGCTTGATGGCTCCTACGATCATTGATAGCGATGCAGTCCAGGGTGAGACTTTTCTCCCCGGAAAGATCTTTGTGTTCAGCGGCTTCGCACTGCGGGCCAACTCGCTTGGCCATCTGGAGCAGATCGAAAGTTACGCCCCTGGCCATCAGGTCAGGTTTGGAAGCTTAAACTACAGGGCTGATATCCGTAGAGACTTGATCTTTGACGGATTCGAGCCCCTGCCTTGTGCGCCACGCGGTCACGATGAGTACGATTTAGCTCTACCATCGGACCGTATTCAGGAGATCGCACCGGCAGCCGCTCCGACCCTCAATTCAGAGCCAGATTCGCCATCCGTGGACGGGTGGACAGACCCCGTCACGGAGGCCGTACCCTCTGCGGTGATCGAGCCGAATATCGACCTTACCCTTCACAAGAGCCATGTCGCCAAACTGCCGGATCCTTCTCCGGCCACGGACTCCGAACCGCCTGCGCCCGTTCCTATCGAATCCGATTGTGCACCGATCATGGAGTTTACCTCCGCGGATATTTTTCAGCACTCGCCCTTCGGCGACATACTGAACTCATTAAGGCCTCTTTCCTTGTCAGAAGGATCCTGGCCGAACTACGCCCGGCAGGATTGGGATGACGAAGAAATTCGCCGCCCACCCACCACCCACTTAGTAGCCACTGTCGATGACTTAACTGACATGCTCGACTTCGACTCCGAAGACATCGACGGTATGGACGACGATGCGGGAGTCGAAGAGGAACCACTGCCCACAGGGCACTGGACAACCACCTCATCATACGATATATACATGGTGGACACACCCAAAGAAGGCAATGGCGACGAGACAACGGAGGATGACCCCTCCGAGAAGCAACCCAAGCACCGGCTTCAGCGGCGCCACTCTAAGTCTCACCAAGGCAAAAGTGGTGATACCGACACCGAAGATAATAGCACTCCGGACAGTGCCGAAGACAACAACAATCCCCTCTAGCAAGATTTAGAGCAGGAGGATGGAGGAGCCAGCCCTCCTGAGAGAGCGGCAGATGAAGAGGCGGAGGATGATAATTACATGCCCCGTCCGAAGAAGAGGCAAGCCTCGGCGATGATGAATTCGCCGTGCCAGAGGATCCCGTCAAACAAGAGCGCTTCAAGCGCTGGCTTATAGCCACGGCAAATAGCCTTAAGAAAAAGCAGCAGTAGCTTCAAGCTGATCAAGATTTGCTAGTTGACAGATGGACTGAAGTCCTGGCGGCCGAAGAGTATAAACTCGAACGCCCCTCCAAGAATTACCCAAAATGCAGGTTGCTACCTCGACTGGAGGAGGAAGCACAAAAACCTACATCCCCGGCGTATGAAGCGGCTGATCGGCCACCTCGTGGCCGAGACAGAGAGACATTCCAGCCAAAAGCTCAGCCCGCACCCCGACGTCATTCAAATAAAAAGGCATGGGGAAATACGCCAGACCTGTGAGACGTATTGGAGGACAAAGCAAAACATGCAAGATCGATCTACGGATCAAGAGGGCGCGCCACCATGCGAGACGATAATCGTCATGCCGGATACAGTAAAAGTAAGTCCGGCTGGGCCGAACACAGCGGGCAAGACTCATTCGAGCTGCGTCGCGATATAGCCCAGTACAGAGGCGCCGCACACCCCTTATGCTTCACAAACGAAGTAATGGATCATCAAATCCCAGAGGGTTTCAAACCCATAAATATAGAATCATACGACGACACAACAGATCCTGCGGTATGGATCGAGGATTTCCTCCTGCACATTCACATGGCCCACGGTGATGACCTACACGCCATCAAATACCTCCCACTCAAACTCAAAGGACCAGCTCGGCATTGGCTCAACAGCTTGCCAGCAGAGTCCATTGGCTGTTGGGAAGATCTGGAAGCCGCATTCCTCGACAACTTTCAGGGCACTTACGTGCGACCACCAGATGCCGATGACTTGAGCCACATAATTCAGCAGCCAGAGGAATCGGCTAGGAAATTATGGACACAGTTCCTAACAAAGAAAAATCAAATCGTCGACTGTCCGGATGCAGTGGCCCTAGCAGCTTTCAAGCACAACATCTGCGACGAGTGGCTAGCCCGGCACCTTGGCCAGGAAAAGCCGTAATCTATGGCAGCCCTCACGACACTCATGACACGCTTTTGCGCGGGAGAAGACAGCTGGCTGGCTCGCAGTAATAACATATCAAAGAACCATGGTACTTCGGATACCAAGGACGGCAATGGCAGGTCACGTCGCAACAAGCATAAGCACCGCATTAACAGCGACAATACCGAGCATACGACAGTCAATGCCGGATTCAAAGGCTCTAAACCCGGTCAACGGAAAAGCCATTCAAAAGAAGCACTCCGGGCATGTCCAGTTTGGACCGTATACTCGATCGCTCATGTCAAATACACGGCACCCCGACAAGCCAGCCAACCACACCAACAGGGACTGTTGGGTGTTCAAGCAGGCCGGCAAGTTAAATGCCGAAAACAAAGATAAGGGGTCACATAGCGATGACTAGGAGGAGCCCCGGCAGGCGAACACCGGAGGACAGAAGAGGTTCCCCCACAAGTGCGGACGGTGAACATGATATACGCAACCCACATCCCCAAGAGGGAGCGGAAGCGTGCACTCAGGGACGTATATGCGTTGGAGCCAGTCGCCCCCAAGTTCAACCCATGGTCCTCCTGTCCGATCACCTTCAATCGCAGGGACCAACCCACTAGCATCCGTCATGGCGGATTCGCCGCACTGGTCCTAGACCCAATCGTTGATGGATTTCACCTCACTCGAGTCCTAATGGATGGCGGCAGCAGCCTGAACCTGCTTTATCAGGACACAGTGTGCAAAATGGGTATAGACCCCTCAAGGATCAAACCCACTAAAACGACCTTTAAAGGTGTCATACCAGGTGTAGAGGCCCATTGCACAGGCTCAGTAACACTGGAAGTGGTCTTCGGATCTCCGGATAACTTCCGAAGCGAAGAATTAATCTTCGACATAGTCCCGTTCCGCAGTGGCTACCATGCACTGCTCGGGCGAACCGCATTTGCAAGATTCAATGCGGTACCGCATTATGCATATCTCAAGCTCAAGATGCCAGGACCTCGGGGGGTCATCACAGTCAATGGAAACACAGAGCGCTCTCTCCGCACGGAGGAGCACACTGCGGCCCTCGCAGTAGAAGCGCAAAGCAGCCTCTTAAGGCAATCCACTAGTTCGGCGATTAAGGACCCGGAAAACTTCAAGCGCGCCCGGAGTAATCGGCAACTGGACCGCCTGGCACGTCCCGAGCTCGCATAGCAATGCGGCCCCCACCCCGGCCCCAGCCAAACAGTGAAATTCATGCCACGCATACATAATTACGCATTAAAAATACCATGGGCACAAGCGGGGAGGGGGGCACAACTACGGCACGCCCCAATACGCGGCTTAAACCACACCAGGGGCTTCCCGCTTTGTTATTTTTCTCTTTCAGGAGTTTAATCTCTGGAAACCATGTCCGGCAGCATGATTGCCGAACACATGATGCATCAACCAAGGAGGCAGGAAGCTACGTCACACCATGGAACTCCCAGGTGGATTATGATAACGAGTGAAATATTTGCTTTAATACTATTCCTCAGCTTGCCCTTGGAAGGGACATGTCAAACAGTCCTACTTTTTGCTTATCGCACTACTTGTATCATTCTGCTTTAACGCACCTTTTTGAATAAACAATGCATAGCATTAAGACTATTATTGCATTCCTCCTTTTTATATATATGTTCATTCACGACATCTAGCACCTGTACACTCTGGTACAGCCAATATGCTAGGGGCTTAAGCATACCCCATAATACGGCGTGAGAAGTCCGAACACTTTCGACAGTGCGGCACCCCGAACTTATAGCATTATATGCATCAGCTCCGAATCATGTCTTGGGTCAATAGTTGGGTTTGCCCGGCTCCCATGTTTTGGTACCTTACGTTCCGCTATATCGGCTAAGGTAGCACTGGGAGAACTACTGTGATTGTGCCCTGGTTCTCCTGGGCTAAGCACCTCAGTAGAGAAAGCTAAAACTGACTGTCATGATAAGGCGAGAGACTGGTCGCTGTTCGAGAGGTTTCAAGTCCCTAAAGACTTATGCCGCTTAGAGCGAGGAGTCAGCCCTGTCCGGCTTAAGGCGTGTATCGCGCCTCGAATTCGGCCTTCCGAATACTAGGGGCTTTGCCAAAATTTAAAATTATAGAATTCTATGGCTAAGTGAGAGTGATAACACATTATGGTCCGATTGCCTTGTTCGTTGTGCTGAGCACCTCCCTCAAAGGACCCAACAATGGGAACAAGAGTGCTCAGGTTTATCCCGAACACCCCAGCACTCGTGGCATGGGGGCAGAAGCCGATGACTATCCATCTCTCAGATTTGATAAACAGCCGAACATAAGGTAATATTTTAAATTCAAACAAGCGTTGCATAGCGCATATGAACAAGTTTTCATAATACAGGATCACACGAGCAAGTTTACTCAAATATTACATCTTTCGTACACTCGTCCGCTACGAGACGGGCACCCTTCAGGACACCCTCATATTACATCTCAGGGTGGCGATGCTCCTTGCCCTGCGGCGACCCTTCTTTCACCAGCTTCACGGCGTCCATCTTGGCCCATTGCACTTTCACATGGACGAAAGCCCGGCGTGCACCTTCGATGCAGATGGACCGCTTGATGACTTCAAGCCGTGGGTAGGCATCCACAAGCCGCCTCACCAGGCCGAAGTAGCTGTTGGGAAGGGCGTCGCCAGGCCACATCCATACTATAAAGCCCTTCATGGCCTGTTTGGCGGCCTTGTGCAGCTCGACCAGTTGCTTCAGCTGGTCGCTCAGAGGCATCGGGTGTTCGGTCCCAGTATACTGAGACCAGAATAGCTTCTCCGTTGAGCTTCCCTCCTCGGCCTGGTAAAACTATGCGGCATCCGACACGCTGCGGGGCAAATCTTCGAATGCTCCTGGAGAGCTCCGGATTCGGGTAAGTAACAAGTAATTCACTTTCACATGCTTGCTTTGCATATAGAATGCCTTACCCGCCGCTATCTTCTTCATCGCATCAATCTCCTGGAGGGCCTTCTGTGCTTCGGCGTTGGCACTCTTTGCACTTTCAAGGGCGGTGGAAAGCTCGGAATCTCGCGTCTTCAAGTCAAGCTCCAACGCCTCGTGCTTCGTCACGAGAGCGTGGAGCTCTTGCTGCACCTCGCCCACCCGTGCCTCATGCCTTTCCCGCTCGGTGCACTCCTTGGCCGCTTTGTTTTCAGCCTCGGATAGCGCTTGCTTCAGGGTCGCCACCTCGGTCGTGGCCCCTGGCAAATTGACGATAATCCTGTCATTTTGCAATCGCATTCTTTTTATATATATCCATAGACTAGGTACTACTTACCTTTGTTCTCCTCGAGCTGCCTCTTGGCAAGGACGAGCTCTTCCTTGGACCCCTCGAGGTCCTGCTTCAGTGCGGCGACCTCCGCAGTCAGTGCGGCAGAGGCTAGCAGCGAAGCCTGCATACGCATATAGACATACTTATATTAGACTCCTGCGATATTGTTTGATCCTCTGTTCAGCTTTTCTTTGTGAACACCGAACAGAGCATCAGGGGCTACTGTCTATGCGGTAATATATTTCCTATATACTTACCTCAAAACCTGTTAGAAGGCTGGCACAGGCTTCAGTCAGTCCGCTCTTGGCGGACTGAACCTTCTAGATCACCGCACTCATAATAGTGCGGTGCTCTTCGTCGATGGAAGTGCTGCGAAGCGCTCCCAGCAGAGTGTCCGGTGCCTCTGGATGGACAGAGGTCACCGGCACAGGCGTCTTGCCCCTTTTGGCAGGAGGCCGCCTGCCTAAGTCCGGAAGCACTGGGGGTTCCGGCGCGGTGTTCGACTGAGGGCCAAACTCGGAGCCCTCGGGAGCCTTGCTCCCTCTGCTCCCAGAATCCGGGAGGTCGCCTCGAGGCGCCTCCGGGACCGTATCCCCTTGACCTGGTGCCTCTTGAGACAATACCTCGGCATTGTCCGTAGGGCAAGGGGAGGTGGCGGTCGGAAGTGGATCGCTATCCATATCCGACGAGCCCAGGGAGCCGTCCGACGATACATCGATACGGGCTCGTGGCGGTCTGCATAATCATAATTCGGCGTTAGGAGAAGCAGTGCGACAAAGGTATGCTATGAATTACTCTGGCATCCGAATACTTACGACTTCGCCAGGGGCTTGGCCCTAAGCAGCCACTCGTCTTCGCCTTCGGGGGCGGTGGTGGAGTTGTCCAGAAGGAGGGTCCTTCCCTTCTTGGCCCTTCGGCCCCCGGGTGGGGCGGCCTTCCTTTTCTTGTCTCCCCCAACTGGAGGGGGAGCATCTTCATCTTCCTCCTCGTCTTCGGGGGAGGAGTGCATCGCTGAGTTATCGGACGATGAGTCCGATAACACCTGGCGTCGGGAACTCTTTCGGGTTCCCCTGGCCTTCTTGGTCTTCTCCGACACCTTGTAAGGAGTGATAACCCACAAGTATAGGGGATCGCAACAATTTTCGATAAGTAAGAGTGTCGAACCCAACGAGGAGCTAAAGGTTGAACAAATATTCCCTCAAGTTCTATCGACCACCGATACAACTCTATGCACGCTTGACGTTCGCTTTACCTAGAACAAGTATGAAACTAGAAGTACTTTGTAGGTGTTGTTGGATAGGTTTGCAAGATAATAAAGAGTACGTAAATAAAAAGTAGGGGCTGTTTAGATAAAGAAACAATAAAGTAAATATAGCGAGTGTGGAAAAGTGGTGGTAGGAGTTGCGGAATTGCCCATAAGCAATTGACTACTTTACTAGACCGATAGCAAGTATTATGTGGGAGAGGCCACTGCTAGCATGTCATCCCTGACTTGGAATTCTATGCACTTATGATTGGAACTATTAGCAAGCATCCACAAGTTCATTAAGGTAAAACCCAACCATAACATTAAGATATATTGGTCCCCCCTTCAATCCCGTATGCATCAATTTCTATGCTAGGTTGAAGCTTCTGTCACTCTTGCCCTCCAATACATAGTCCTATCAACATACAAACTAACCCTAGGGTGTGATCCACGCGCGCAATCATATGATGGGCACCAAAGGAAAACAACATAACCACAAGCAAATTAAATCAATCATAGCAATTCATCAACCACCGATAGGACAACGAAAATCTACTCAGACATCATAGGATGGCAACACATCATTGGATAATAATATGAAGCATAAAGCACCATGTTCAAGTAGAGGATACAGCGGGTTGCGGGAGAGTGGACCGCTGTAGATAGAGGGGGAAAGGTGATGGAGATGTTGGTGAAGATGGCGGAGGTGTTGGTGTAGATCGCGGTGATGATGATGCCCCGGTGGCACTCCGGTGCCACCGGAAGCGAGGGGGAGAGAGCCCCCCTCCTTCTTCTTCTTCCTTGACCTTCTCCCTAGATGGGAGAAGGGTTTCCCCTCTGGTCCATGGCCTCCATGGCACGGGAGGGGCGAGAGCCCCTCCGAGATTGGATCTGTCTCTCTGTCTCTCTCTGTTTCTGCGTTCTCAGATTCTTCCCTTTCACCGTTTCTTATATTCCCGGAGATCCGTAACTCCGATTGGGCTGAAATTTTAACACGATCTCTATCCGGATATTAGCTTTCTTGCGGCGAAAGAAGGGCTCCAACCGCCTTACGGGGTGGCCACGAGGGTCAGGGGCGCCCCCTACCTCGTGCCCCCCTCGGGCACCGTCTCGCGATGATTCCACTTCCCAAAATTCATAAATATTCCAAAATAAATCTCCATCAGTTTTTATTCCGTTTGGACTCCGTTTGGTATGGGTTTTCTTCGAAACAAAAAACATGCGACAAACAGGAACCGACACTGGGCACTAGATCAATATGTTAGTCCCAAAAATAGTATAAAAAGTTGCCAAAAGTATATGAAAGTTGTAGAATATTGGCATGGAACAATCAAAAATTATAGATACGACGGAGACGTATCATCATCCCCAAGCTTAATTCATGCTCGTCCTCGAGTAGGTAAATGATAAAAAAGATAATTTTTGATGTGGAATGCTACCTAGCATAATCTTGATCAAGTAATCTAATTATGGCATGAATATTAAGATACGAGTGATTCAAAGCAATAGTCTATCATTTGACATAAAAACAATAATACTTCAAGCCCACTAATAAAGCAATCATGTCTTTTTAAAATAACAAGGCAAAAGAAAGTTATCCCTACAAAATCATATAGTCTGGCTATGCTCCATCTTCACCACACAAAATACTCACATCATGCACAACCCCAATGACAAGCCAAGCAATTGTTTCATACTTTTGACGTTCTCAAACCTTTTCAACTTTCACGCAATACATGAGTGTGAGCCACGGACATAGCACTATAGGTGGAATAGAATGGTGGTTGTGGAGAAGACAAAAAAGGAGAAAGTCTCACATCAACTAGGCGTATCAACGGGCTATGGAGATGCCCATTAATAGATATCAATGTGAGGAGTAGGGATTGCCATGCAACGGATGCACTAGAGCCATAAGTATCACTAGTAGAAAACAGGGCTTTGGTCCAGGCTGGGTCAGCCCATTAGTCCCGGTTCTGTCCAGAACCGGGACCAATGTGGGCATTGGTCCCGGTTCGTGAGCCCAGGGGCCGGCCGGGCCACGTGGGCCATTGGTCCCGGTTCATCTGGACCTTTTGGTCTCGGTTGGTGGGATGAAATGGGACCAATGGGCCTCGCTCCTGTCCCACCACCATTGGTCCCGGTTGGTGGCTTGAACCGGGACCAAAGGCTCCCCTTTAGTCCCGGCTCATGTCACCAACCGGGACCAATGAGGTGCCTATATATACCCCTCGCTCGTGAGCAGAGCACCCCAGTGCTCTGTTTTTCTCTGGCCGAGGGGGAGAGGGCTTGGTGGTGCTCTAGCTCACCTCCTATGCACACAAGGTGTTCGATGGAATGCCCGAGCCACACTACTTAAGCTTTCTCCTCTCCAAGCTCGACCTCCAAGCTCCATTTTCCATAATATTTGTCTAGGTTTAGCGGTCCGTCACGCCCCGTCCCCGTCTTCACCGCCGTCGATCACCCGCGCCGAGCTCATCGCCGGCACCACCGTGGTGAGCCTCTTGTTCTTATCTTCTTTCTGAAAGGAAAAATATTCTTACTTGTATTTTTACATAGATACTTGTATTATTTTCTTACTTTTATTATTGCATCTTATATAGTGCGATGGTTTTGGTATCCGCCCCCGTCGGCCCTCGTCCTGTCTATGATTCGGATGTGGTATATATATTATCTTTATAACTATTGGTTCATTTATTGTTTATGAAAATTATGCCGACCAACGTGACATAGATTTTATTTATGTAGGATGTATGTGAATTGGAAATGCCAACCGATCCTATTGTCGAGAGGTTAAATTTAGTTGAAGAAGAAAACAATTTGTTGAAGGAAAAAATAAAAAAAATTGAGGAGGAGAAGATGATATTGGAGTTGCATGTTGCGGATGTCGTCGATGATCACAAGATCAAGATGGATGCAATGCGCTTGAAGATTAGAAAGATTAGAAAATATGCCATTCATACCGAGGCTTGGTATCATTATGCCGTTGGATCAATTGTTACCTTGGTTGCGATTATGATCACATTTGTTTTCGCATTGAAATGTTTTACATAGTTTCAATGTATGGTTTAATTAATTAGATGCTCTCGAGAGCTATATGTTGTTAGATGAGAACTATGTATGCACTTTGGTTTTAATGTGATGATGAACTTCTATTAATTTGGACACTTAATTATATATAATGCACGCAGATGAACCGACAATGGATGTACGGTGACAGACACACCTGCGAGTACATTAAGGGCGTGCATGAGTTTCTCGATGCGGCTGAGGCAAACAAGCAGAATGGTTTTATGTGTTGTCCATGCACTAAATGTGGGAATACGAGGTCTTACTCTAACCGTAAAATTCTTCACTCCCACCTGCTTTACAAGGGTTTCATGCCACACTATAATGTTTGGACGAGGCACGGAGAAATAGGGGTTATGATGGAAGACGGCGAAGAAGAAGAGTACGATGACAACTATGTGCTCCCTGAATACGGTGATGCTGCAACGGGGGGAGCTGGTGAAGATCAAGAGGAACCAGACGATGTGCCCAATGATGCTGCAACGGGTGAAGCTGCTGAAGATCAAGAGGAACCAGACGATGTGCCCGATGATGATGATCTCCGCCGGGTCATTGTCGATGCAAGGACGCAATGCGAAAGTCAAAAGGAGAAGCTGAAGTTCGATCGCATGTTAGAGGATCACAAAAAAGGGTTATACCCCAATTGCGAAGATGGCAACAGAAAGCTCGGTACCGTACTGGAATTGCTGCAGTGGAAGGCAGAGAATGCTGTGGCTGACAAAGGATTTGAGAAGCTACTGAAAATATTGAAGAAGAAGCTTCCAAAGGATAACGAATTGCCCGACAGTACATACGCAGCAAAGAAGGTCGTATGCCCTCTAGGATTGGAGGTGGAGAAGATACATGCATGCCCTAATGACTGCATCCTCTACCGCGGTGCATACAAGG
Source organism: Triticum urartu (assembly GCF_003073215.2). Classification (NCBI taxonomy): domain Eukaryota; kingdom Viridiplantae; phylum Streptophyta; class Magnoliopsida; order Poales; family Poaceae; genus Triticum; species Triticum urartu. Next base: position 661,976,154 of record NC_053028.1, on the reverse strand, counting down.
ATCTGAACGCATGCCCGGTATGCGGTGCAGTGCGGTATAAGATCAGACGAGATGACCCTGGTGATGTTGACGGCGAGCCCCCCAGGAAGAGGGTTCCTGCGAAGGTGATGTTGTATGCTCCTATAATACCACGGTTGAAACGTTTGTTCAGAAACGAAGAGCATGCCAAGTTGATGCGATGGCACAGTGAGAACCGAAAGAAAGATGGGAAGTTGAGAGCACCCGCTGACGGGTCGCAGTGGAGAAAAATCGAGAGAAAGTACTGGGATGAGTTTGCAAAGGACCCAAGGAATGTATGGTTTGCTTTAAGCGCGGATGGCATTAATCCTTTCGGGGAGCAGAGCAGCAATCACAGCACCTGGCCCGTGACTCTATGTATGTATAACCTTCCTCCTTGGATGTGCATGAAGCGAAAGTTCATTATGATGCCAGTTCTCATCCAAGGCCCTAAGTAACCCGGCAACGAAATTGATGTGTACCTAAGGCCATTAGTTGAAGAACTTTTACAACCGTGGAATGGAAACGGTGTACGTACGTGGGATGAACACAGACAGGAGGAATTTAACCTTAAGGCGTTGCTGTTCGTGACCATCAACGATTGGCCTGCTCTCAGTAACCTTTCAGGACAGACAAACAAAGGATACCACGCATGCACGCACTGTTTAGATGACACTGAAAGTATATACCTGGACAAATGCAGGAAGAATGTGTACCTGGGCCATCGTCGATTTCTTCCGACCAACCATCAATGTCGAAAGAAAGGCAAGCATTTCAAAGGCGAGGCAGATCACCGGAAGAAGCCCGCCATGCGTACCGGTGATCACGTACTTGCTATGGTCAATGATTTACACTACGTAATCTTTGGAAAGGGTCCCGGTGGACTAGCTGTTCCGAATGACGCTGAGGGACACACACCCATGTGGAAGAAGAAATCTATATTTTGGGACCTACCCTACTGGAAAGACCTAGAGGTCCGCTCTTGAATCGACGTGATGCATGTGACGAAGAACCTTTGCGTGAACCTGCTAGGCTTCTTGGGCATGTATGGGAAGACAAAAGATACACCTGAGGCATGGGACGACCTGCAACGTTTGCACGAAAGAGACGACATGCCTCCGAAGCAGTATAAAGGTCCTGCCAGCTACGCTCTTACGAAAGAAGAGAAAGAAATCTTCTTTGAATGCCTGCTCAGTATGAAGGTCACGACTGGCTTCTCGTCGAATATAAAGGGAATAATAAATATGCCAGAGAAAAAGTTTCAGAACCTAAAGTCTCATGACTGCCACGTGATTATGACACAACTGCTTTCGGTTGCATTGAGGGGGCTTCTACCGGAAAACGTCCGATTAGCCATTGTGAAGCTATGTGCATTCCTCAATGCAATCTCTCAGAAGGTGATCGATCCAGAAATCGTACCAAGGCTAAGGAGTGATGTGGCGCAATGTCTTGTCAGTTTCGAGCTGGTGTTCCCACCATCCTTCTTCAATATCATGACGCACATCCTAGTTCATCTAGTCGACGAGATTGTCATCCTGGGGCCCGTATTTCTACACAATATGTTCCCCTTTGAGAGGTTCATGGGAGTCCTAAAGAATTATGTCCGTAACCGCGCTAGGCCAGAAGGAAGCATCTCCATGGGCCATCAAACAGAGGATGTTATCGGGTTTTGTGTTGACTTCATTCCTGGCCTTAAGAAGATAGGTCTCCCTAAATCGCGGTATGAGGGGAGACTGAGTGGAAAAGGCACTCTTGGAAGAGACTCAATAATATGCATGGACGGATATTCTTGGTCTCAAGCACACTACACAGTTCTACAGAACTCTACCTTGGTGACCCCGTATGTCGATGAACACAAGAACAGTCTGCGCTCCAAACACCCGGAGCAGTGCGAGGACTGGATTACATGTGAACACATCAGGACTTTCAGCAGTTGGTTGGAAACACATCTCAGAGGTGACAACACTGTTTGTGATGAGTTGTACTTGTTGTCCAGGGGACCATCTTTGACTGTATTAACTTACAAAGGATACGAGATAAATGGGAATACATTTTACACGATCGCCCAAGATCAAAAGAGCACCAACCAAAACAGCGGTGTCTGCTTTGATGCAGCAACCGAGAGCGGAAATGACACATATTATGGTTACATAGTGGACATATGGGAACTTGACTACGGACCTGATTTTAAGGTCCCTTTGTTTAAGTGCAAATGGGTCAATCTATTAGGCGGCGGGGTACAGGTAGACCCACAGTACGGAATGACAACAGTGGATCTGAAAAATCTTGGGTACACTGACGAACCGTTCGTCCTAGCCAATGATGTGGCACAGGTTATCTATGTGAAGGACATGTCTACCAAACCGAGAAAAAGAAAAGATAAGGAAGCGAATACATCATACGATGAGCCAAAGCGCCACATAGTTCATTCAGGAAAAAGGGACATCCTGGGAGTGGACGGCAAGACAGACATGTCTGAAGATTATGAAAAGTTTCATGAAATTCCTCCCTTCAATGTCAAGGCTGACCCAAGCATCCTGATAAACAATGAAGATTATCCATGGTTACGGCGCATTAAGCAAATGACACAAGCGAATAAAAAGTGAAGACTTTCTCCCGCAACTATTATGATGATACCATGCCAACTTTGTAACACACGAACATGCTACCATTGTCCGTTTTGTACATGCACATGCTATGTGGGTGAAATTATGATACCATGCCAACTTTCAACTTTTTCAGAGTTCATTTGAAATGCTTTCATGTCTTATGGTTCGGCCCTCGTAATACCATGACCATTAGTCCCTGGCCCATGCCAACTTTCAACTTTCAACTTTCTAAAACTAATGGCACTAACAGAAAGTTTATAATTTTGCTCCTCGCCCCTGGCCCATGACCATTAGTCCCGGTTTGTGCCACAAACCGGGACTAAAGGGTTGGTCCTCGTTGCGGGTAGAGTTTAGTCCCACCTCGCCAACCGAAGGGGGCTCACACCGGTTTATAAGCTCTTCCCTCTCTGCCTTGTTGAGCTCCTCTCAAAGTGAAAATAGATGCCCTAATAGAGAAAAGTTTAACCTAAATTCATAGTGAATTTCTCTGAAATTCATAGAAATTTACTAGGAATTTAGGTTGAATTTTCTCTATAAGCGCATCTATTCTCATTTTTTTAGTAAGTTAATCACAAACTTGTGATTCAAACAATTTTCAAAGAATTCAAATTTGAAAAATAATGGCACTAACAGAAAGTTTATATTTTTTCTAAAACTAATGGCACTAACAGAAAGTTTATAATTTTGCTAACCTAAAAGCAAACAGAATTAAAAATTAAAGCAAAAAACAAAAGAAAATAAATAATGCAAAAAACAAATAAAAAAAACAGGAAAAAAAACTATTTTGTTGTAAGTAGAAACAAAATAAAATAAATAAAGCAACAAAGAAAACAAAAAAACAAAAAAAGTGTTTTCAAATTTGAAAACTAATGGCATTAACAAAAAGTTTATAATTTTTCTAAAACTAAAAGCATAAAGAATTAAAAATTAAAAAATAAAGCAAAAAACAAAAGAAAAATAAATAAAGCAACAAAAAAATGCCACCTACTGGGCCCCCACGGCCTGAATACGACTAGAAACCCATCCAAGGGCCAGGATTCAGGCCCGCAGGAGGCCCAGTAGGCCCACAGGCATAGCAGTGACAATTAGGCCCGTAAGCCTGCAATGGAGAGGAGCTCGAGAGGGGTGCGGCAGTGGGGCTTATAAACCACTGCGCACCCCTCTCAACTAGCGAGGTGGGACTAAACTTTAACTTTTGACGCAGCAGCCGCACAAGGCCTTTGGTCCCGGTTGGTGGCACCAACCGGGACTAATGCCCACCTTTAGTCCCGGTTGCTGCCACGAACCGGGACTAAAGGCTCTGCTATATAAGTCCACACTTAGGAAATTTTCGCCAACTGCTCCATTCCCCATCGCCGACGCCGCCAGGCTGCTCCTCCTCCTCGTCGCCGTCGCCGCGCCCTGCCCCATCCCCGCGTGCTTGCCGTCACTGCGCCCTGCCCTGTCACCGTCGCCGCGCCCTGTCGCTGTCGTCGTCGTCGCGCCCTCCTGCCCGTCACCGGCCGCCCTGCCCCGAGCTCGCTACCGTCCGCCCTGCCCCGAGCCCCGCCTCCTCGTCCCCGTCGCCGTGTGCCGTCCCGAGCCCGCGGCCGTCCCCGTCGCCGTGTGCCACCCCGAGCCCGTCGTCCCCGTCACCGCGTGCCGCCCCGCGCACGCCGTCCCCGTCGCCGGCATCCCCGAGCCCGCCGTCCTCCTTCCCGTCGCTGGCCTCCTCTCCCCGTCGCCGCCCGCCCTAGTGAGCTCCCCCCTTTCCCATCCCCGTTGCCGACGACACCACCCATTGCCGCCGCTGCTCTCTGTTTATAGATATGGCTATATATGCATGCATTTTCTCTGTGTATATATGTTCATATATGCAAAAATTACATTTTTAGAAAATCATCTATATATGTTCATATATGGAAAAGTTCTATATGAATGTGGCTATATGTATGTTCATGGAAAAATTTTGCTCGATGATCTTTTTGTTCACGATGTTCATATAATTTTTTTCATGTATGTATAAATGTCGATATGAATTGTACCTATGATGTTTTTTTATTCATAGATGAATATGTATGTGCCTATGTATGTGTATGTGGCTATGTGAATATGCAAAGAAGAGGAGATGAATAAGATGATATATTTTCTTATTCGTGGGTGTGTCGAGAGGGTCATCGATAACTTTAGTGAATTTCAGGTTATTTTCATTTTAGGTCATTTTAGGTCGTGGGTGTGTCGAGCGGGCGGCCAAGGGGTCGAGGGTCGTCGAACATGAGAGGGGGGATGATAGATGATGATGAGGGGGGGAGGGGGGACGTCGGACATTCATGAGAGAGGCGGGGAAGAAGGGGAAGAATAGGGAGAAGAAGAGGGGGTCGAGAGGGGGTCTAGGGTCGCCGAGGGGTCGAGGGTCGTCGAACATGAGAGGAAGAAGAGGATAAAAAAGAAGAGGAATAAGAAAAAAAGAGGAGAAGAAAGAATAGAGGAGAAGATCTCCTCTATTCTTTCTTCTCCTCTTTTTTTTTCTTCTTCCTCTTCTTTTTTTATCCTTGAAGCGTTGTCGAGGCCACCCCAAACCCTAGAGAAGCAGCGTCGAGGCCACCCCAAACCCTAGAGAAGAAGCGTCGAGGCCACTAATTAATATTAGTTCTATGTTTGCCACTAATATATCCATCTGTCATGTTTGAATAATAATTGCCATGTTGTCAATATTTGTAGAAACTATGGACACCGCCCGAGACGAAGTACAAGAAGAGTTGTTGGGGGACATAATCGCACGAGGAAGTGATGCCGTCTGCTCGTTGTTTCTCAACGACACCGATGGTTTGGAAGCAGCTGGCTATGATTATGATGGCTCCGGTGACCTAATGCCGGTGCAAGAAGGAGACCATGAGGACGGCTCCGGTGACCCAATGCCGGTGCAAGAAGGAGACCGTGATGACGTCTCCGGTGACCGAACCGAGTCCGGCCAGGTATATATATTAGTTAAGCTTCTGCTGACTAGCTAATTGATGCATTCATTGTTTTGGTATGTACACACATTAATTAAGTCTTTGTTCTTTTTTCTAGCCCTCCGGATCGAGCACAACTTCGGTAAAGAGACGAGGCCCGAAGAAAAAGTTGAGCTCGGACGAAAAGTTTGAGATCATAGCAATCGCGCCCGACGGCCAACCGATTGAACCCCTCCAGACAAAGAGCGCATTTGTTGCTCAGTGCGGGGTTTTGGTTAGGGACAAGATCCCGATCAGCATCCAGCAATGGTTTAAGCCGGCTACAGAAGACCCTGAGGTGTCTTATGTCAATGATATGCAGAAAAATGATCTTTGGACTGAGCTGAAGTCAAATTTCACCCTACCGCCAGAGGATAATCCAGAGAAGCCAGTTAAAGAGCAATTAATCAAGTCCTTTGCTCTTAAGAGGATGGCAGAACTATTCAGGAGGTGGAAGAAAGATCTGAATAAGTTTGTCGAAAATAATGAGACACCAGAATTCAAGGGCAGATATGAGAAGATCAGAGATCACTGGCCCGCATTTGTGGCCCACAAGACATCGGAAAAGAGTAAGAAGATGTCGGCGACAAACAAGCAAAATGTTGCGAAGAAGAAGCATCACCATCGCACGGGGTCAGGTGGCTACCTCATAGCCCGGCCTAAGTGGGCAAGACTGAGAATGATCTGGTTGATAAAGGGATCGAACCAGAGACAATTAACTGGCTAGATCGTTGCCGGACTTGGTTCTTCGGGGCTGGCGGAACCTTGGACCCTGTAACAGGGAAGTGCATTTGGACGAACGATCAAATGGACATGCCAGTCAGGAAGCTTCAGCAGTATATCGAAGCAGCGCAGCAAGGGACGTTCTTTCTAGACAGAAAGAACGACGAGCTCACAATGGCCCTCGGGAATCCTGAGCACCCTGGACAGACACGAGGCACGCCAGGCTCCATTCCATGGAAGGTTGGGTTTCCGGACGCAGGCGGTTACAAATCCCATGAGAGGAGGAAAAAAGTGCAGCAGACCCAAATGCAGGCGCTGCAAGCTAGGGTACAAGCGATAGAGGAATGAGAAGCAAATCGCAGCAAACGTACTGCCGAAGCTTCCCCCGAAGCTACCCCGCTATCTCAGCGGAGAAGCAGCGTGGCTTCCACCGAGCTGCTTCAGCCGGAGCATGCCTTGACGGCTCCTGCCAGCTATCTCGTGGATGCTATCACGGAGTCTCAAAATTGCCACCTTAGGACGCAATGGATGAATTTGAAGGTCAAGGCGGCTGTTGGCTCTGTTTATCCTACTGAACCCGGCGCAACTTTTCACTGCCGGCCGATTCCAGAAGGATATGCTAGGGTGATGGTGAATGAAATAATGGAGGGATTTGAGGACCTCCAGCTTGACCACCCTACCGGTGAAGGGGAGACTAGGCTGGGGTCTGCTCTGAAGACTCCATGCCTATGGCGGAAGGAGCTCATCAACCTTCCGAACTAGACGCCTCATCCTCCTCCTCCGGCAAGTCAGGGCACTCCGCCTCCTCCATCGCCTCCTCCTCCGGCGAGTCAGGGCACTCCGCCTCCTCCACCGCCTCCTCCTCCGGCGAGTCAGGGCAGTCCGCCTCCTCCACTGCCTCCTCCTCCGCCTGCGCCGACGCGCCCGAGCAGCCAGCCTCCTCCTTCTCCGCCTCGTCAGCAAGGGCAGAAGAGACCTGCCGCCGCTCCGGCTGCTCCGGCGCGTCGTAGTCCTTCTCCTCCACCTCGTAAGCAAGTAAAGAAGACAACCGCTCCGTCTGCTCTGCCGGCGTCTAGAAGTACAGCCAGAGGCGGGAGGAAATACAGATTTGGTCCTTCTCCGAAGACTCCAGAGAAGTTACCATACGAGAGGACCCCGGAGGAGAACGCCGAGATCGCATGAGAAGAAGTGAGGAACTACTTTGAAGGGGTGAAAGCAAAGAAACTTCCACCTCTGGAGGAGAAGGTAGATTCGGTGAAAGCGAAGCGCACTCTGGCTGCCCTAACAAAACCACCCAAGTCTTCGCCGAAAGGAAACTATGAGCGCATTATTGGAAAGGAATTTGCCGAAGCGGAGTGGTCGGGAAGTACTGTTAGTGATCAAAGGTTGAAAGAACGACGAGCTGGGAAACAAATTGCCCAGCTCGGCGAACAAGCAAAGCAATCGTTCCCCCCGCTCAAGGTGCCTAGCGACAACGTCACTAATGATCCGAGGATGGTGCCCGATTATAGCAATCTTGGCGATTACCTACCCGATGATGTACATTATGATTTCATGGAGGTGCAGATACAAAGATACGAGTACGGGAAGCCTCTCGTCAAAGATGAAAGATCTCTATCAACGATGATGCGAAGATTGCATGATTGGTACTTGAAAATCTACAGAGACTCTGGGGGGAGGAGTACTTTGTATGTGAAAGTTAAAAAGGAGCATGACCTTGTTGGAATTGAACTGTTGCCTGTTCCATTCAAGGAGTTCTTTCAGTTTTTCAATCAATTGGCCCTCGATAAAACAACGGTCGCCTGCTACTGTCTGTAAGTAGTACTACTTCTGTCATTAAGTCTCTCTATATAGCTCAGCTCTTTCATTGCATGTATTTATAATCATCCTCAATATATTATGCAGATTGAAGATCGCCGAATTGAAGAAAAGACAAGTCGGTGATATTGGGTTCATTAACACATATCTCATAGATGCAACTCAGGTTAAATTTCATGCCACAGATACCGAGGCCAACTTGCTACGATCGTTGGTAATAAATGAAAACAAAGATATAATACTCTTTCCTTACAACTTCAAGTGAGTGTTACTGTCTTGTGCGTAGTCGGTTTCCCTTATATATTAGTCAAGGTTATAGTAATGTAATTGATGAGTTATGCATGCGTGTGCAGTTACCACTATATTCTCCTAGAGATTAAGCTTGAGCAGGGACTAGTAACCGTCTTAGACTCAAGACGAAAAGATCCCCAGGACTATGCAGACATGACTCAAATGCTCGAGAAGTAAGTTAAATCAATCATTATCCACCATATCAGCAACTTTGTTCATTTCCTGATATATCAAGTAATTGTTTTCTTTGTCTGGCAGGGTTTGGAAAAAATTCTCCAAAAAAGCTCGAGGACTCCCGAAGAAGCTGAAATTTAGACACCCGAAAGTAAGTACTATAGTAGCATGTTCTGTGCATCTCCTATTGATTCAAGCGCTAGTTTCATCAATACCATTTGGCATTCTTGCTTATCAGTTTGATTGACCTCTATTTCTTGTAAAGTGGTTGTGGTAGGAACAAGGGAATGATTTCTGTGGATACTATGTTTGCGAGTCCATCCGCCACACGACCTCTGAGCGGGGCTACACTGACGAACAATATGAAGTACGTAAATAACAACATTCATAATTTTATTTTATTACCATCATTTGTGTTGAGTTTCATTCATTCATATATATATGTATTGACCCTCTTCTTCAAATTAGATGTTTCGGAAGCGGGATGAACTCCTAGCACCAGCTCGCATGCGAGCAATTCAAGAGGAATTGGCGGCATTCTTTCTTGACCACGTGATCGCTGAAGACGGAGAATACTATGTGGACCATGAGTCCGTATGATTATATTTGTAAGAGATAATTATTGTATATATGTAGCCGGTAGTGTCGGATAGATATACGAGAACTTGTTGTTCGACCAATCTCTCGGAGAAGGAGAGGTGGTCGATATCACTTCTCTCTGTATGCATATATGTTCATGACGATCTTCTGTTTCCTTCGTTTGCTTACTAGCCAGCTAGCGTGTCTAGTCCTCTCTATACGTATGTATAGTACGCAGCGTCGACCAAGCACGGACATAAGAGAGGACACTTCTCTCTATTAATTATAGCTAGCTAACACAATATATGAAACACCTAAATTAACCCCCCAAAACCCCCAAACCCCCCCTTTAAAAAAAAACAAAAACCCCAGCCACAGAAATGCTGACGCGTGGATGCCTATTGGTCCCGGTTGGTGCCACCAACCGGGACCAAAGGGTCTCCTGCCTGGGCTCCGCGCACAGGCCACGTGGAGGCCCATCAGTCCCGGTTCTGGATTGAACCGGGACTAAAGGGACAGGGCATTAGTACCGACCCTTTAGTCCCGGTTCAGTAACCGGGACAAAAGGCCCTTACGAACCGGGACAACAGGCCCTTTTTCTACCAGTGTATATGAAAGCTTAGACTGAAACTAAGTGGGTGTGCATCCAACTTGCTTGCTCATGAAGACCTAGGGCATTTGAGGAAGCCCATCGTTGGAATATACAAGCCAAGTTCTATAATGAAAATTCCCACTAGTATATGAAAATGATAACTCAAGAGACTCTCTATATGAAGAACATGGTGCTACTTTGAAGCACAAGTGTGGTAAAAGGATAGTAACATTGCCCCCTTTTTTTGCGGGCTTCTTTGGCCCTCCTTTTTTTATTTAGGCTTCTTTGGCCTCTTTTTTTTGGGCAATGCTCTAATAATGATGATCATCACACTTTTATTTACTTACAACTCAATATTACAACTCGATACTAGAACAAAGATATGACTCTATATGAATGCCTCCAGCGGTGTACCGGGATGTGCAATGATCTAGCGTAGCAATGACATCAAAAAATGGACAAGCCATGAAAACATCATGCTAGCTATCTTACGATCATGCAAAGCAATATGACAATGAATGCTCAAGTCATGTATATGATGATGATGAAAGTTGCATGGCAATATATCTCGGAATGGCTATGGAAATGCCATGATAGGTAGGTATGGTGGCTGTTTTGAGGAAGGTATATGGTGGGTTTATGGTACCGGCGAAAGTTGCGCAGTACTAGAGAGGCTAGCAATGGTGGAAGGGTGAGAGTGCGTATAATCCATGGACTCAACATTAGTCATAAAGAACTCACATACTTATTGCAAAAATCTATTAGTCATCGAAACAAAGTACTACGCGCATGCTCCTAGGGGGATAGATTGGTAGGAAAAGACCATCGCTCGTCCCCGACCGCCACTCATAAGGAAGACAATCAATAAATAAATCATGCTCCGAGTTTGTTACATAACGGTTCACCATACGTGCATGCTACAAGAATCACAAACCTCAACACAAGTATTTCTACAATCCACAACTACCCACTAGCATGACTCTAATATCACCATCTTTATATCACAAAACTATTGCAAGGAATCAAACATATCATATTCAGTGATCTACAAGTTTTATGTAGGATTTTATGACTAACCATGTGAATGACCAATTCCTGTCATCTCCCTAAATAGATATAAGTGAAGCAAGAGAGTTTAATTCTTTCTACAATAGATATGCCCACGCTCTAACAAATATAAGTGAAGCAAAAGAGCATTCTACAAATGGCGGTTGTCTATGTAAAGAGAAACAGACAATCCAAACTTCAAATGATATAAGTGAAGCACATGAAGCATTCTATAAAGCCATACTCAAAAGATATAAGTGAAGTGCAAAGAGCATTCTATAAATCAACCAAGGACCATCTCATACCAGCATGGTGCATAAAAGAAAAGTAAAAACCTAAATGCAAAAGACGCTCCAAGATTGCACATATTGCATGGACGAAACGAATCCGAAAACATACCGATACTTGTTGAAGAAAGAGGGGATGCCTCCCCAGCATCCCCAAGCTTAGACGCTTGAGTCTCCTTGAATATTTACTTGGGGTGCCTCGGGCATCCCCAAGCTTGAGCTCTTGCCTCTCTTCCTTCTTCTCACATTGAGACCTTCTCGATCATTGAACACTTCATCCACACAAAACTTCAACAGAAAACTCGGTAAGATCCGTTAGTATAATAAAGCAAATCACTACTCTAAGTACTGTTGCAAACCAATTCATATTTTTTTGCATTGTGTCTACTGTAATATAACTTTTTCATGGCTTAATCCACTAATGTAAATTGATAGTTTCATCAAAACAAGCAAACTATGCATCAAAAACAGAATCTGTCTAAAACAGAACAGTCTGTAATAATCTGAACATTCACCATACTTCTGGTACTTGAAAAATTCTACCAAAATTAGGAAAAATAAATTTTTTTTATAGGAAGACAGTGCAAAAAGAATCAGAACAATTTGATGTTCCAGAAAAAAATGTAAAATCGCACACTAAAGCCAAAGTTTCTGTCCTGCACCGTACAAACCATCAAGCAAATGTAAACATCCTAAAGGCAAACCTTGGCACATTATTTTTATAATACAATGGAATTGTACAAGGGGATAATTATTTTTATTGAAAAGTTTTTGTAATCAAGATTCACAAAGTTTCCGTGAGCATGAACAAAGTTCAAGGCTAGCTCCCACTTCAACAATGCTTGTCTTTCTCACTTTCGCTTTCCTTTTTGAAAAAGTTTTGGGTTCCCCTATTTATTTTTGTTGTTTTTAAACTATATAATAACACTCAACAGAAATAAATGACTCTCTAAAACTTCCGGGTTGTCTCCCTGGCAGCGGTTTCTTTAAAGCCATTAAGCTAGGCATATAGTGCTCAAGTAGTGGATCCACCCGGATCCCAAGGTATATCAAAGCCAATTTTAATTAACAGTGATTTGGCATTTAGTAGTGAGCACAAGGTAACATATATCATGTAATGATGAAGTATAACTCTCTTCCTATGCATCGGCATGTCATAAAAGAACAATTCATGCACACAAAGTAAAGGCCAATGCATAGTATAAACAGTTTCTTGCAATTTTATCATATTGGAAACATAGAGAGGTGGAGATATAGTTCCTCTCTCATAATAATTGCAAGTAGGAGCAGCAAGCACATGCATATTATACTCATCAAAATCATCATGTGCATCGGTAAAAGGCAACCCATCAATGTAATCCTTAATAAGTGCAAACTTCTCCGATATAGTGTAGTTTGGAGAATTCAAAAAGATAATAGGACTATCATGCGTGGGTGCAATAGCAACAATTTCATGTTTAACATAAGGAAGTATAGCAAGTTCATCTCCATAAGCATAATTCATATTGGCATCTTGGCCACAAGCATAGCAAGAATCATCAAAAAGGGATATTTCAAGAGAATCAATGGGATCATAACAATCATCATAGCAATCATCCTTCGGTAAGCACGAAAGGGAATTAAACAATGTATGAGTTGAAGAGTTACTCTCATTAGAAGGTGGGCACAGGTAGCTAATCCGCTCTTCCTCCTTTTGTTCTTCGCTCTCTTCCTCATCTTTTTCATCCAATGAGCTCATAGTTTCATCAATTTCTTCTTCCACAGACTCCTGCAAAATATTAGTCTCTTCTTGGACAACGGAGTATTCCTCAATATATGGTTTAACATAAGCATTAGAAGCATAATTATCAACGCAATATTGAAGTATGGCAAAATTTTCAGATTGGTAAAGAGTAGCATCATACTTTTCAATCAAAGAAGCAATTTCATAAGCACCCTTAAAAGCAACAAATTCTTCAATTTGTTGAACATCATAGTAACTATAAACACCCTTAGCATAAGAGGATACAATTCCATTATCAATAAACAAACATTGGTAGGGAAGGTGTGAGGGAGTCCTGGATTAGGGGGTGTTCGGGTAGCCGGACTATACCTTCAGCCGGACTCCAGGACTATGAAGATACAAGATTGAAGACTTCGTCCCATGTCCGGATGAGACTTTCCTTGGCGTGGAAGGCAAGCTTGGTGATGCGGATATTCAAGATCTCCTACCATTGTAACCGACTTTGTGTAACCCTAACCCTCTCCGGTGTCTATATAAACCGGAGGGTTTTAGTCTGTAGGACAACTTCATCATACAACAATCATACCATAGGCTAGCTTCTAGGGTTTAGCCTCCTTGATCTCGTGGTAGACTACTCTTGTACTACCCATATCATCAATATTAATCAAGCAGGACGTAGGGTTTTACCTCCATCAAGAGGGCCCGAACCTGGGTAAAACATCGTGTTCCTTGCCTCCTGTTACCATCCGGCCTAGACGCACAGTTCGGGACCCCCTACCCGAGATCCGCCGGTTTTGACACCGACATTGGTGCTTTCATTGAGAGTTCCTCTGTGTCGTCGCTTTTAGGCCCGATGGCTCCTTCGATCATCAACAACGATGCAGTCCAGGGTGAGACTTTTCTCCCCGAACAAATCTTCGTCTTCGGCGGCTTCGCACTGCGGGCCAATTTGCTTGGCCACCTTGAGCAGATCGAAAGCTACGCCCCTGGCCATCAGGTCAGGTTTGGAAGCCTAAACTACACGGCTGACATCCGCGGGGACTTGATCTTCAACGGATTCGAGCCACAGCCAAGCGTGCCGCACTGTCTCGATGGGCATGATATAGCTCTGCCGCCGAACAGCGCCTTGGAGGCCGCACACGCATCGGTTCCGACCATTGATTCGGAGCCTACTGCGCCGATCAAGGATCAACGGTTGGACGCTGCCTCAGGGGCTGCGATCTCAGAGGCGATCGAGCCGAACTCCAGCCCCGCACTCCGCATGGCCCGTGACTCCGAGGAGCCAGATTCCTCTCCGAACTCCGAGCCCCCCGTGCCCCTGCCGATCGAATCTGATTGGGCGCTGATAATGGAGTTCACCACCGCGGACATCTTTCAGCACTCGCCCTTCGGCGACATCCTGAATTTGCTAAAGTCTCTCTCTTTATCAGGAGAGCCCTGGCAGGACTACGGTCAGCAAGGTTGGGATACGGACGATGAAGAAATTCAAAACCCACCCACCACCCACTTCGTAGCCACTGTCGACGACTTAACCGACATGCTTGACTTCGACTCCGAAGACATCGACGACATGGACGACGATGCAGGAGACGAACAAGAACCAGCACCTGTAGGGCGCTGGAAGGCCACCTCGTCATATGACATATATATGGTGGACACTCCAAAGGATGGAGATGGCGATGGAACAGCGGGGGACAATAACTCTAAGAAATAGCCCAAGCGCCGGCGTCAGCGGCGCCGCTCTAAATCCCGCCAAAGCAAAAACGGTGATTCCGGCACGGGAGATAATACTACTCCGGATAGCACCGAAGAACACCCCCTCCAGCAAGATTCAGCACAGGAGGACAGAGAAGCCAGCCCTCACGAGAGGGCGGCGGACCAAGAGGTTGAGGACGATAATTATACGCCTCCCTCCGAAGACGAGGCAAGCCTCGACGACGACGAGTTCGTCGTGCCAGAGGATCTCACCGAACAAGAGCGTTTTAAACGCAGGCTTATGGCCACGGCAAGCAGCCTCAAGAAAAAGCAGCAACAACTTAGAGCTGATCAGGATTTGCTAGCTGACAGATGGACTGAAGTCCTTGCGGCCGAAGAATATGAACTCGAACGCCCCTCCAAGAGTTACCCAAAGCGCAGGCTGCTACCCCGACTAAAGGAGGAAGCACCTACATCACCAGCGCATGACATGGCCGACCGGCCACCTCGTGGCCGCGACAGAGAGGCCTCTTGGCCCTCCACTCAAGCCATGCCCCGACGCCGCGTCAAGCATACTAAGGCACGGGAAAATGCGCCCGACCTGCGCGACATACCGGAGGACAAGGCAAGGCAAACAAGATCGATCTACGGATCACGCAGGCGCCCCACAGCACGTGACGGTGATTGTCACTCCGGATGCAATAAATCCGGCTGGGCCGAACTCAACAGACAAAGCTCCTTCGAGCTGCATCGTGATATAGCCCAATACAGAGGCGCCGCACACCCACTATGCTTCACAGATGAAGTAATGGATCATAAAATCCCTGAGGGCTTCAAACCCGTAAACATCGAATCGTACGATGGCACAACAGATCCTGCGGTATGGATCGAGGATTATCTCCTTCATATCCACATGGCCCGCGGTGATGATCTATACGCCATCAAATACCTCCCACTCAAACTTAAGGGACCGACCCGGCATTGGCTTAACAGCTTGCCAGTAGACTCAATCGGTTCTTGGGAGGACCTGGAAGCCGCATTCCTTGACAACTTCCAGGGCACTTATGTGCGACCACCGGACGCCGATGACCTAAGCCACATAATTCAGCAGCCAGAGGAATCGGCCAGGCAATTCTGGACACGGTTCCTAACAAAGAAAAACCAGATAGTCGACTGTCCGGACGCAGAGGCCTTAGCGGCCTTCAAGCATAATATCCGTGACGAGTGGCTTGCACGGCACCTGGGAAAAGAAAAGCCGAAATCTATGGCAGCCCTCACGACACTCATGACCCTCTTTTGCGCGGGAGAAGACAGCTGGCTAGCTCGCAGCAACAACTTAACCAAGAACCCTGGTAATCCGAATACCAAGGACAAAAGTGACAGTTCGCATCGGAACAAACAAAAGCGCCGCGTTAACAGCGACAGCAACGAGGATGCGGCAGTTAATGCCGGATTCCGAGGCTATAAATCCGGTCAACGGAAAAAGCCATTCAAAAGAAATACTCAGGGCCCGTCCAGTTTGGACCGAATACTCGACCGCTTGTGCCAGATACATGGCACCCCCGAAAAGCCAGCCAATCACACCAACAGGGATTGTTGGGTGTTCAAGCAGGCAGGCAAGTTAAGAGCCGAAAACAAAGACAAGGGGTTGTATAGCGACATCGAGGAGGAGCCCAGGCCGCCGAACAACGGTGGACAGAAGGGATTTCCCCCGCAAGTGCGGACGGTGAACATGATATACGCAACCCACATCCCCAAGAGGGAGCGGAAGCGTGCGTTACGGGACGTATATGCGATGGAGCCAGTCGCCCCAAAGTTCAACCCATGGTCCTCCTGCCTGATCACCTTTGATCAAAGGGACCACCCCACTAGCATCCGTCACGGCGGCTTTGCCGCATTGGTTCTAGACCCAATCATTGATGGATTTCATCTCACAAGAGTCCTCATGGATGGCGACAGCAGCCTGAACCTGCTTTACCAGGATACAGTGCGAAAAATGGGCATAGATCCCTCGAGGATCAAGCCCACCAAAACGACCTTTAAAGGCATCATACCAGGTGTAGAAGCCAACTCTACAGGCTTAGTCACACTGGAAGTGGTCTTCGGATCTCCGGATAACTTCCGAAGCCAGGAGTTAATCTTCGACATAGTCCCGTTCCGTAGTGGCTATCACGCACTGCTCGGGTGAACCGCATTCGCAAAATTCAACGCGGTACCGCACTATGCATACCTCAAGCTAAAGATGCCAGGCCCTAGAGGAGTAATCACGGTCAATGGGAACACTGAACGCTCCCTCCGAACGGAGGAGCACACGGCAGCGCTCGCAGCAGAAGTACAAAGCAGCCTCTCTAGGCAGTTCTCCAGTTCGGCCTTCAAAAAGCCGGACACTGTCAAGCGCGCCCGGAGTACCCTACAACAAGACCGCCTGGCACGTTTTGAGCTAGCGTAGCAATGCGGCCCCAACCCTAGCCCTCGCGATATAGCGAAACCAGTGCTTCGCGTACATAACTACGCTCTTGAAATACCATGGGCATAGGGGAAGGGGCACTATCACGGCATGCCCGAAATACGGCTTAAACCGCACCAGGGGCTGCCGGATTCCTTTTTTCTTCTTTTTTTCTCTTACTCTCAGGACTCCATACTTCGGATGACCCGTTCGGCAATTCAACTGCCGCACAAATGATGCAAGATCCAGGAAAGCAGACAAGCCATGCCGCATTATGGAACTCCCAGGTGGTCTCTATTGCGAGCAGTATACCTGTTTTTTAATACAATTCCGCGGCCTGCCCCTGGCCAGGACATGTTAAATAGTCCAATTTCTTTTGCTTATCGCACTATTTGTATCGTTCCGCTTTCATAGCAGCCTTTCTATAGACAATGCATAGCTTTTTGTCTATTTTTTGCATTATCCTCTTTTTTATATATATGTTTATTAATAACATGTTGCATCCGTACACTGTGGTACGGCAAAAATACGCCAGGGGCTTCAGTACCCATCAATATGGCGTGAGAAGTCCGTACACTTTCACAAGTGCGGCACCCCGAACTTATAGCACTATATGCATCGGCTCCGAATCATGATTTGGGTCAATAGTTGGGTTTGCCCGGCTCCTGTGTTTTGGTGCCTTACGTTCCGCTATATCGGATAAGGTAGCACTAGGAGAACTACTGCGATTGTGCCCCAGTTGAGCTGGGCTGAGCACCTCAGTAGACAAAGCTAAAACTGACTGTCATGATGAGGCGAGAGACCGGTCGCTATTCGAGAGGTTTTTCGAGTCCTTAAAGACTTATGCCGCTTCTAGCGAGGAACCGGCTTTGTCCGGCCAAGGCGTGGATAGCGCCCCGAACTCGGTCTTCCGAATACTAGGGGCTTCGCCGAAATTTAAAATTGTAGAGTTCTATGGCTAAGTGAGAGTGTTCAAGCATTATAGTCCGATTGCCTTGTTCGTTGTGCTGAGCGCCTCCCTCGACGGACCCAATCATGGGGAAAAGAGCGCTCAGGTTTATCCCGAACACCCCAGCACTAGTGGCATGGGGGCAGAAGCCAACGACTGGCCATCTCTCAATTTTTTGATAAATGGGCGCACAGAAAGTAATATTTTAAATTCAACAAGCATTGCTTAGCGCATATGAACACGTTTTCAGCGCACAGGATAACACGAGCGAGTTCATTAAAAAATTACATCCTTGGTACATTCATCCGCCATAAGGCGGGCACCAGCCAGAACATCCTTGTAATAGTTCTCGGGCTTGCGATGCTCCTTCCCCGGCGGCGGCCCGTCCCTCACAAGCTTCTCACCGTCTAGCTTACCCCAGTGTACCTTTGCACGGGCAAGGGCCCTACGGGCACCTTCGATGCAGACGGAACGCTTGATGACCTCGAGCCTTGGACAAGCCTCCACCAGCCGCCGCACCAGTCCGAAGTAGCTCCCAGGCAGGGCCTCTCTAGGCCACAGCCGAACTATGAAGCCCTTCAGGGCTTGTTCGGCCGCCCTGTGGAGCTCGACCAGCTGCTTCAGCTGGTCGCTCAAGGGCACAGGGTGTCCGGCCTCAGCGTACTAAGACCAGAACACCTTCTCCGTCGAGCTGCCTTCCTCGGCTCGGTAGAATGCGGCGGCATTGGATATGCTGCGGGGAAGATCTGCGAATGCCCCTGGAGAGCTCCGGATTCGGGTAAGTAACAAGTAGTTTACTTTTATATGTCTGCTTTGCATAGAGAATGCCTTACCCGCCGCTATCTTTTTCACCGCATCCAATTTCTGGAGGGCCTTCTGGGCTTCGGCCTTGGCAGATTTGGCAATTTTAAGGGCCGCAGCAAGCTCGGATGCTCGCGTCTTCGAGTTGAGCTCCAAACTCTCATGTTTTTTCATGAGAGCCTGAAGCTCTTGCTGCACCTCGCCGACCTGCGCCTCATCTTTCTCCCGCTCGGTACGCTCTGTGGCCGCTTTCTTCTCGACCTCGGACAGCGCCTGCTTGAGGGTCGCCACCTCAGTTGTGGCCCCTACAATAAGCAGTGTACTCCTGTCATTTTTTGCAATTGCGTCTTCTTATAGGAATTTTTTTCTATAAGGTATCTCTTACCTTCTTTCTCCTCGAGCTGCCGTTTGGCAAGGCCGAGCTCTTGCTCGGTCCGCTCGAGGCCCTGCTTCAGGGCACCCACCTCCGCAGTCAGTGCGGCGGTGGCCAGCAGCGAAGCCTGCATACGTATATTGACTCCTTTTTAGTTAGACTCCTGCGATATTTAATAGATCCTCTATTCGGCTTTTCTTTCCGAACGCCAAACAGAGCATCAGGGGCTACTGTCTATGCGGTAATATTTTTACATATTTTTTACTTACCTCGAAGCCTGTTAGAAGGCTAGCACAAGCTTCAGTCAGTCTGCTTTTGGCGGACCGAACCTTCTGGACCACCGTACTCATGATGGTACGGTGCTCCTCGTCGATGGAGGCGCCCTTAAGCACCTCCAGCAGATTGTCCAGCGCCTCCAGTTGGACGGAGGACACCGGCTCAATAGGCTTGCTCCTCTTGGCAGGAGTTCGCCTGCCGCGGTCCGGAACCGTTGATGATTCCGGCGCGGTGTCCGGCTTAAAGCCGGACTTGGAGCCCTGGGGGGTCTTGTCCCCTTTACTCATGGAGTCCGGGAGGTCGCCTCGCGGCTCCCCCTGGACCACCTCCTCTTGCCCCGGAGCTTGTCGCGACGCCACTTCGGCGTCATCCGCAGCACAGGGGGAGGCAGCGGGCGGAACTGAATTCACGTCTGATGAATCCAGGGAGCCGCTCGACGACTCGTCGAGCCCGTCCTTGGGCGGGCTGCATGATTACATTCGACATTAGGGAAAGCTGTGCAACAAAAAGAATATCATGAGTTACTCTGGTATCCGAACACTTACGATTTCGCCGGATGCTTGGCTTTGTCCGACCACTCCTCTTCGTCCTCGTCGGCGTCGGGGGCGTAGTCCGGCGGAGGGGTTTTCCACTTCTTGGACCCTTCGGCCTCCCCTAATGGGGGGGCCTTCCTATTCTTTCCTCCCCCCGCTGGAGGGGGAGAGGTTTCTTCTTCCTCCTCCTCGTCTTCACGGGAGGAGCGCGTCTCGGACTCGTCAGACGACGAGTCCGACACCACCATATGCCGGGAACTCTTTTGAGTCCCCGTGGCCTTCTTCTTCTTGGCCTTCTTCTCCGGCACCACATAAGGTGCCGGAACCAGCAGCTTCACTAGGAGAGCAGGGGCTGGGTCTTCGGGCAAGGGAGCCGGACAGTTAATCAGTCCGGACTTCGCCTGCCAATCCTGTCAAAGGTGAGGGAGTTTAGATCCCGCATAGAGTCCAACTATGAAGAAAACTTAACATCCTGTAAAAGATGAAAATATTTTACCTCGCCAGCAGGACGCTGCGAGCTGAATCCGCGGTCTTCGGAGGCGGATGTGGGAGCCTCGGCGCCTTTGGTTAGCCCCCTCCAGACATCTTCGTACGTCGTGTCGAAGAGCCTGCTTAGAGTTCAGTGCTACGCCGGGTTGAACTCCCACAAATTGAAGTCCCGTTCTTGACACGGAAGGATCCGGCAGACGAGCATGACCTGGACTACGTTGACAAGCTTGAGCTGCTTGTTCACCAGGGACTGGATGCATTTTTGCAGTCCGGTCACCTATTCTTCGTCGCCCCACGACAAGCCCGTCTCCTTCCAGGAAGTGAGCCACGTAGGGGGTCCGGATCGGAATTCAGGGGCTGCGATCCACTTCGGATCGCGTGGCTTGGTGATGTAAAACCACCCTGACTGCCAG
This sequence comes from Triticum urartu, assembly GCF_003073215.2. Classification (NCBI taxonomy): domain Eukaryota; kingdom Viridiplantae; phylum Streptophyta; class Magnoliopsida; order Poales; family Poaceae; genus Triticum; species Triticum urartu. The sequence continues at coordinate 661,955,367 of NC_053028.1, read as the reverse complement.
CTCTTCAAGGTCTCCACAAAGGAGCCCTCGAGCCATAGGACGTTGGCTATTTTGCCCGCCATGGCACCTCCGCACTCCGCCTGGTTGCCGCGCACCACCTTTGGCTTGACGTTGAAGGTCTTGAGCCAGAGGCCGAAATGGGGACGGATGCAGAGGAAAGCCTCGCACACGACGATAAACGCCGAGATATTGAGGATGAAGTTCGGGGCCAGATCGTGGAAATCTAGGCCATAGTAGAACATGAGCCCGCGGATAAATGGGTGGAGAGGAAAACCCAGTCCGCGGGGGAAGTGGGGAAGAAATACTACCCTCTCATGGGGCCTTGGGGTGGGGAGAAGCTGCCCCTCCTCAGGAAGCCGGTGCGCGATGTCTTTGGACAAGTATCCGGCCTTCCTTAGCCTTTTGACATGGCCCTCCGTGACGGAGGAGACCATCCACTTGCCTCCCGCTCCGGACATTGTTGGAGAAGGTTGAGGTAGGAAGTGCGGGCTTGGGCGCTGGAGCTCGGGTGCGCAGAAGATGGATAGGCAAAGGAGGAAGAAGGCGTAGGAAAAAAGGTGGATTCTTATCCCCTTATATGGGCGGATGCGACTATGCGTCCCCACCAGCCTAGTAAAACTCGCTTGCCTCCCAAGCGCCGTGATAAATGGCGCGGTTGGGTTACCCACGTCCGTATTGATGAGAATCCCATAAATGGGGGACACGATCTCTGCTTTGACAAGACGTGCCAAGGAAACCACCTCGCAAAACACGCTGAGGTGGAAAAGTGAAAACGATTCGAATAAAGGCTTGGCCGTAGTGTGATGTCATGCTGCGGAATACGTCAGCAAATTAGATTTGTGTTAATATTATTCTCTCTGTGGCAATACGTGGAAACTTATTTTGCAGAGCCAGACACTACTCCTGGTGTTTACAAACTTTTATGAAGAATTTGGAGGAGGAACCCGCCTTGCAATGCCGAAGACAATCTACGCGCCGGACTCGTCGTCATTGAAGCCTGGTTCAGGGGCTACTGAGGGAGTCCTGGATTAGGGGGTGTTCGGTAGCCGGACTATACCTTCAGCCGGACTCCAGGACTATGAAGATACAAGATTGAAGACTTCGTCCCGTGTCCGGATGGGACTTTCCTTGGCGTGGAAGGCAAGCTTGGCGATGCGGATATTCAAGATCTCCTACCATTGTAACCGACTTTGTGTAACCCTAACCCTCTCCGGTGTCTATATAAACCGGAGGGTTTTAGTCCGTAGGACAACTTCATCATACAACAATCATACCATAGGCTAGCTTCTAGGGTTTAGCCTCCTTGATCTCGTGGTAGATCTACTCTTGTACTACCCATATCATCAATATTAATCAAGCAAGATGTAGGATTTTACCTCCATCAAGAGGGCCCGAACCTGGGTAAAACATCGTGTTCCTTGCCTCCTGTTACCATCCGGCCTAGACGCACAGTTCGGGACCCCCTACCCGAGATCCGCCGATTTTGACACCGACAAGGTGTTTCTTAGGGTCTTCAGAAAAACAAGTATAATCATATATTTCACATAAATTCCAAGCATAGCATTGCAAACGATGAATTTGATCCAGTAAAGTTTTCCCTTTTTCAGATATTCGATGTCGCACATAACAAGCATGCTCATCTAAATGTTTGTCCTCAACTAAACTAGTTGGGGTTTTAGCATGAGCACATAGGGATCGAAGATGATCCAAGTAATAAGCTTCAGCAGTGTGATAGATTTTGAGTGGTTCTTCAACCATTGGTTTAGTAGGTACAACTAGATTTTTTGGTATTTTGCATTTCCTACCCATAACTAAAGATAGAAAACAACTAAGAACAGCAAATACAAATTACTTAGTGATAAAGCAAACAAGCACACAAGAGAATATTCACCCCACGCTATTGCTCCCCGGCAACGGTGCTAGAAAAAGGTCTTGATAACCCACAAGTATAGGGGATCGCAACAGTTTTCGATAAGTAAGAGTATCGAACCCAACGAGGAGCTAAAGGTAGAACAAATATTCCCTCAAGTTCTATCGATCGCCGATACAACTCTACGCACGCTTGACGTTCACTTTACCTAGAACAAGTATGAAACTAGAAGTACTTTGTAGGTGTTGTTGGATAGGTTTGCAAGATAATAAAGAGTACGTAAATAAAAATTAGGGGCTGTTTAGATAAAGAAACAATAAAGAAAATATAGCGAGTGTGGAAAAGTGGTGGTAGGAGTTGCGGAATTACCCATAAGCAATTGACTACTTTACTAGACCGATAGCAAGTATTATGTGGGAGAGGCCACTGCTAGCATGTCATCCCTGACTTGGAATTCTATGCACTTATGGTTGGAACTATTAGAAAGCATCTGCAACTACTAATGTTCATTAAGGTAAAACCCAACCATAGCATTAAGATATATTGGTCCCCCTTCAATCCCGTATGCATCAATTTCTATGCTAGGTTGAAGCTTCTGTCACTCTTGCCCTCCAATACATAGTCCTATCAACATACAAACTAACCCTAGGGTGTGATCCACGTGCGCAATCATATGATGGGCACCAAAGGACAGCAACATAACCACAAGCAAATTAAATCAATCATAGCAATTCATCAACCACCGATAGGACAACGAAAATCTACTCAGACATCATAGGATGGAACACATCATTGGATAATAAAATGAAGCATAAAGCACCATGTTCAAGTAGGGGGTACAGAGGGTTGCGGGAGAGTGGACCGCTGTAGATAGAGGGGGAAAGGTGATGGAGATGTTGGTGAAGATGGCGGAGGTGTTGGTGTAGATCGCGGTGATGATGATGGCCCCCGGTGGCACTCCGGTGCCACCGGAAGCGAGGGGTAGAGAGCCCCCTCCTTCTTCTTCTTCCTTGACCTTCTCCCTAGATGGGAGAAGGGTTTCCCCTCTGGTCCATGGACTCCATGGCACGGGAGGGGCGAGAGCCCCTCCGAGATTGGATCTGTCTCTCTCTGTTTCTACGTTCTCAGATTCTTCTCTTTCACCGTTTCCTATATTCCCGGAGATCCGTAACTCCGATTGGGCTGAAATTTCAACATGATCTCTATCCGGATATTAGCTTTCTTGCGGCGAAAGAAGGGCTCCAACCGCCTTACGAGGTGGCCACAAGGGTCAGGGGCGCGCCTGACACGCTGGGGCGCGCCCCCTACCTCGTGCCCCCTCGGGCACCGTCTCGCGAGGATTCCACTTCCCAAAATTCATAAATATTCCAAAATAAATCTCCGTTAGTTTTTGTTCCGTTTGGACTCCGTTTGGTATGGGTTTTTGCGAAACAAAAAACATGCAACAAACAGGAACTGGCACTGGGCACTGGATCAATATGTTAGTCCCTAAAATAGTATAGAAAGTTGCCAAAAGTATATGAAAGTTGTAGAATATTGGCATGGAACAATCAAAAATTATAGATACGACGGAGACGTATCAAGGAGCCGGAGTCAGCATCTCCGTCAGGAGAGCGTCCACAGTGTCTTCGGGCAGAGGGGCCGGACAGTTAATCTGCCCCGACGTCTCAACCCAGTCCTGTCGAAGGCATGGAGCTCAGACCCCGCACATGAATAAGCTAGGGGAAATAGAATATCCTACCAGATGTATAGAACTCACCGAATGTTCTCGGCGCTTCGCGCTTAGCCCGCGGTCCTCGGTGAGAGAGGGAGGGACCTCGGCGCCCTTGAACAACACCCTCCAGACGTCTTTGTGCGTCGTGTCGAAGAGCTCGCTCAGAGTCTGGTGCTGGGCCGGGTCGAACTCCCACAAGTTGAAATCCCGTTGTTGACACGGGAGGATCCGGCGGATGAGCATGACCTGGACTATGTTGACAAGGTTGAGCTTCTTGCTTGCCATATTCTGGATACATTTCTGGAGTCCATCCAGCTCCACCGATGAACCCCAGGAGAGGCCCTTCTCTTCCCAGGAGGTGAGCCGCATGGGGATTCCGGATCGAAACTCGGGGGCAGCCACCCAGTTGGTGTCACGCGGCTCAGTGATGTAGAACCTTTGAGCCATATAACATTGGGCATCTTGCCCACCATGGCTCCGCCACATTCTGCTTGTTGGTCTCCCACCACCTTCGGCTTGATATTGAAGGTCTTTAACCACAGGCCGAAGTGGGGCTGGATGTGGAGGAAAGCCTCACACACGACTATGAACGCCGAAATGTTGAGGATGAAGTTCGGGGCCAGATCGTGGAAGTCCAGCCCGTAGTAGAACATGAGACCACAGACGAATGGATGGAGGGGAAACCCCAGTCCGCGGAGGAAGTGGTGGAGGAAAATTACCCTCTCGTAAGGTTCAGGGGTAGGAATGATCTGCCCCGCATCGGGCAGCCGATGTGCGATATTCGCGGCTAAGTATCCGGCTCCGCGCAGCTTCTTGATGTGTCCCTCCATAACGAAGGAAGCCATCCATTTGCCTCCCGCCCCGGACATGATTGGAGAAGGTTGAGGGGAAGGATGTGGACTTGGGCGTTCGAGCTCGAGTGCGCAAGAATGGATTAGCAAGGAGGAAGAAGGCGTGGGTAGAAAAAGGTTAAACCTTGTCCCTTTATAAGGGCGGCCGAAACTATGCGCCCCCACTAGCCTGGTAAAACTCGCTTATCCCCCAAGCGCCGTAATCGATGGTGCGGTTGGGTTACCCACGCCCGTATTGATGAGAATCCCCTAGTAAGGGGAGCACGATCTCTACTTTGACAAGACGTGTAAAGAAACCGCCTCGCGTTATGTGCGGGGCTAGTTAAAGGAAACGGTTCGAATAATCACCGGGCCATGGCATAATGTCATGTTGCCGAAACAAGTCAGCAGATTAGATTTGTGTAAATATTATTCTCTCTACGGTGGTATGTGGAACTTATTTCGCAGGGTCGGACACTATCCTTGTATTCAAATTCTTCCGTGGTGTATTCGGAGGAGGAACCCGCCTTGCAATGCCGAAGACAATACTGCGCGCCGGACCCATCGTCATTGAAGCCTGGTTCAGGGGCTACTGAGGGAGTCCTAGATTAGGGGGTCTCCGGACAGCCGGACTATATCCTTTGGCCAGACTGTTGAATTATGAAGATACAAGATTGAAGACTTCGTCTCGTGTCCGGATAGGACTCTAATTGGTGTGGAAGGCAAGCTAGGCAATACGGATATGTATATCTCCTCCTTTGTAACCGACCTTGTGTAACCCTAGCCCTTTCCGGTGTCTATATAAACCGAAGGGTTTTAGTCCGTAGGACAACATACAATCATACCATAGGCTAGCTTCTAGGGTTTAGCCTCTCCGATCTCGTGGTAGATCAACTCTTGTAATACTCATATCATCAAGAATAAATCAAGCAGGACGTAGGGTTTTACCTCCATCAAGAGGGCCCGAACCTGGGTAAAACATCATGTCCCCTGCCTCCTGTTACCATCCGCCTTAGACGCACAGTTCGGGACCCCCTACCCGAGATCCGCCGGTTTTGACACCGACAGTCGCTGTTTGCCCTTGGTTCTGGTGCCGGATTAGATACTCGGCTCTCCCCGACTGACTCTTGAGAAGACACCTTACTCTAATCTGCAGCAGCAACATCTCAAAACAAAAGCAGAGGATTTCTATGTGATACGGGGGTCAAAACCCCCGGGAGATTATATAATGAATTTTTACCGAACAAAATGCGTATCGTGCAAGAAAACGGAGTCCGGAAGGCACACGAGGAGCTCACGAGGTAGGGGGCGCGCCCAGGGGGTAGGGCGCGCCCTCCACCCTCGTGAGGCCCTCGGGTCCTTCCCGGACTGCTACTTAATTTTCTATTTTTCTAAATATTCCAAAACGGAGAAATATTGCCTTAAAAATTGTTTTGGAGTCGGTTTACTTACCGTACCACATACCTATTCCTTTTCGGAGTCTGAAACATTCTGGAAAGTGTCCCTTATGTATTCCTCCGGGGTTACGGTTTCAATAATATTGGTATCAACATTTATGGGATTACCTGAGATATAATGTTTGATTCTTTGACCATTTACCACCTTTAGATTTGTGCCTTTGAAGTTGTTGATTTTTATGGCACCGGAACGATAGACCTCCTCAATTACATAGGGGCCTTCCCATTTAGAGAGAAGTTTCCCTGCAAAAAATCTTAAACGAGAGTTGTATAGCAATACATAATCACCTACATTAAACTCACGGGTTTGTATCCTTTTATCATGCCATCTTTTAACCTTTTCTTTAAACAACTTGGCATTTTCATAAGCTTGGGTTCTCCATTCATCAAGTGAGCAAATATCAAATAACCTCTTTTCACCGGCAAGTTTGAAATCATAGTTGAGCTCTTTAATAGCCCAATATGCCTTATGTTCTAGTTCGAGAGGTAAGTGACATGCTTTTCCATATACCATTTTATATGGAGACATACCTGAGGGAGTCCTGGATTAGGGGGTGTTTGGATAGCCGAACTATACCTTCAGCCGGGCTCCTGGACTATGAAAATACAAGATTGAAGACTCCGTCCCGTGTTCGGAAGGGATTTTCCTTGGCGTGGAAGGCAAGCTTGGCGATACGGATGATCAGATCTCCTACCATTGTAACCGACTCTATGTAACCCTAACCCTATCCGGTGTCTATATAAACCGGAGGGTTTTAGTCCGTAGGACAACATACACATCAACAATCATACCATAGGCTAGCTTCTAGGGTTTAGCCTCTCTGATCTCATGGTAGATCAACTCTTGTAATACCCATACCATCAATATTAATCAAGCAGGACGTAGGGTTTTACCTCCATCGAGAGGGCCCGAACCTGGGTAAAACTTCGTGTCCCCTGCCTCCTGTTACCATCCGGCCTAGACACACAGTTCGGGACCCCCTACCCGAGATCCGCCGGTTTTGACACCGACATTGGTGCTTTCATTGAGAGTTCCTCTGTGTCGTCACTTTTAGGCCCGATGGCTCCTTCGATCATCAACAACGATGCAGTCCAGGGTGAGACTTTTCTCCCCGGACAAATCTTCGTCTTCGGCGGCTTTGCACTGCGGGCCAATTCGCTTGGCCACCTCTCTGATCCCAACGGCGGTTGAGCCGAACACCAGCCCCGTACTCTACAAGACTCGTGACTCCATGGAGCCGGACTCTTCTCCGGACTCCGAACCCTCCGCGCCCCTGCCGAGCGAATCCGATTGGGCGCCGATCATGGAGTTCACGGCCGCGGACGTCTTTCAGCACTCGCCTTTCGGCGATATCCTGAAGTCACTAAAATCTCTCTCTTTATCAGGAGAACCCTGGCCGGACTACGGTCAGCAAGGTTGGGATTCGGACGATGAAGAAATTCAAAACCCACCCACCACCCACTTGGTAGCCACTATCGACGATTTAACCGACATGCTTGACTTCAACTCCGACGACATTGACGGTATGGACGCCGATGAAGGAGACGATGAAGAATCAGCGCCTATCGAGCCCTGGAATGCCACCTCGTCATATGACGTATACATGGGGGACGCACCCAAAGATGGCGGCGAGGAACGGAAGGACGCACCGAAGGATTGTTCCCTCGAAAAGCAGTCAAAGCGGCGACGCAAGCGCCGCCCCAAATCCCGCCTCGACAGAAATAGCAATCACACTAATCCAGCGCTGGAGCAGGGCGAACTGCTGCCAGACAACGGCAATCCGGATAATCAAACCGAACAAACAAACCCTATCAATGATAATGGTCCGGACGACACAACGCCGGACAGGCACTCGGAGCAGCAGAATGCCCGTAAAAGGACCGTCGCCACCACAAGGAGCCTCAAAAAGCAGAAGCGGAGGCTCAAGGCCGCGCAAAACACGCTCCAGTTCAGATGGAGCAAAATACTCAACACTGCAGCAAGGTACGGCGACAATCGCCCCTCCAAGAGCTACCCAAAGCGGAAGCTGCTACCCGAATTCGATGAGGAGGCCTCAGACCCCCCACAACCAAATATCAAAGTAGCCACCTGGTCGGATAGACGACCCCTCTACCACCACAGAACGGCATTCAACGCTGCTCACAATACAACACGCGACCCATGCGAGGGCTCGCACCCAACGGACGGTGCAACAAGATCCATCTATGGACCACGCAAGCGCGCCCCAGCATACAATGCAACACAACAAGCATCCGAACAACACGGCACACCCAGCTATAGGGGTGCCGCACACCCCCTATGTTTTACCGATGAGGTGCTGGATCACGAATTCCCAGAGGGATTCAAGCCCGTAAACATAGAGGCATACGACGGAACAACATACCCTGGGGTCTGGATTGAGGACTATATCCTTCATATACATATGGCTCGAGGGGATGATCTCCATGCCATCAAGTACTTACCTCTCAAACTCAAAGGGCCATCTCGTCACTGGCTCAAAGGCCTCCCCGAAAGCTCCATTGGAAGTTGGGAAGAGCTCGAAGACGCCTTTCGGGCAAACTTTCAAGGGACTTATGTCCGACCTCCGGATGCGGACGACTTGAGTCACATAACTCAACAGCCCGGAGAGTCAGCCCGAAAGCTTTGGAATAGGTTTCTTACTAAAAAGAACTAGATTGTCGATTGTCCGGACGCCGAAGCTTTAGCGGCTTTCAAGCACAGCGTCTGCGACGAATGGCTCGCCAGACACCTCGTCCAAAATAAGACGAGAATGATGGCCGCATTAACAAACCTCATGACCCGCTTCTGCGCGGGTGAGGACAGCTGGCTAGCCAGATGCAGCACCAGTGACCCCAGTACATCTGAAGTTAGAGATGGAAACATGAAATCACAGCGCAACAGCAATAACAAACACCGGAATAAAGAAGACAACACGAAGGGCACGACAGTAAATGCCAGATTCAAAGTCCCCCGGCCAAACCAAAAGCCGCCCTCCAAAGGCACCAGAGATGAACTGTCCAGCCTCAACAAAATACTGGACCAAGTATGTCAGATCCATAGTACCCCTAGCAAACCTGCTAATCATACCCACAGAGAATGTTGGGTCTTCAAGCAGTCCGGCAAGCTTAACGCCATACACAAAGGGGAAGATACACCAAGTGAAGACGAGGACGAGCCTCCTAATCAAGACAAGGGGAACAAAAGAAATTTCCACCCGACGTCAAAACAGTAAACGTGTTACACGTGATCAAGAAAAAAACAATGCGGCACTCCCTGAAAAATATACCCAAGTGCCCATCACCGCGAAGTCCCACCACTGCTCATCTCAACCGATCACCTTCGACCATCGTGATTACGCATCAAGTATCCGGCACGCAGGATGGGCTGCACTGGTATTAGACCCAGTAATTGGCGGATACCACTTCACATGAGTCTTGATGGATGGCGGCAGTAGCCTAAACCTAATATATCAGGATACAATCCGCGGGATGGGGTTAGATCCAACACAAATTCGCCATAGCAATACTACCTTTAAAGGAGTAATGCCAGGCTCAGGGGCTCATTGTATGGGCTCCCTCCTACTACAAGTTATATTCGGCTCCCCCGATAACTTCCGTCGCGAGCATTTAACTTTCCACATCGCTCCATTTAAAAATGGCTATCAAGCACTACTCGGACGCGAAGCTTTCGCTCGCTTTAATGCAATACCACACTACGCCTCCCTAACACTCAAGATGCCCGGTCCACGTGGCATCATTTCAGTGCACGGAAGTATCAAGCGATCTCTACGCGCCGAAGAGAGTGAGGCTGCCTTGGCAGCCGCACACCAAAGGCGCCCGGACCAGCAAAAGCATCAAAGGTCGTTAAGACCTCAGACACAAATAACCGAGTCCGGCGCCGCTACTCATATCAAATAAACGGTCACACCCCTATCTTTCAAAAGTACAAGGGGCTCAACGCACGCAGACGAGTGGCGACTTCTTCTTATCTTGAATTATACATGGTGTAACGCCCCGAGACCGACGTGCCAGGTGTCGTTCAGTTATTCGCTGTTGTTGCCTTGTCATTGCTTGCGTGTCATGCATTGCATATCATGTCATCATGTGCATTTCTTTTGCATACGTGTTCGTCACATGCATCCGAGCTTTTTCCCCGTTGTCCGTTTTGCATTCCGGCGCTTTGTTCTCCTCCGGTGGTCATTTCTACCTTTCTTTTGTGTGTGGGGATTAAACATTTCCGGATTGGACCGAGACTTTCCAAGCGGCCTTGGTTTACTACCGGTAGACCGCCTGTCAAGTTTCGTACCATTTGGACTTCGTTTGATACTCCAACGGTTAACCGAGGGACCGAAAAGGCCTTGTGTGTGTTGCAGCCCAACACCCTCTAATTTGGCCCAAAACCCACCCAACTCTGCTCCATCATCTAGAGCGTTCGATCACGATCGCGTGGCCGAAAACCGCACCTCATTTGGACTCTCCTAGCTCCCTCTACCTATAAAAGAGCACCCCTCCCCGAAATTTCGAATCAATTCGCGGATGAAACCCTAATCCTCTTCCCCTCTCGCCCGCCGGACATGTCCGTCCCGGCCGGACGAGATCGCGCCGCCGCCCCGGGCGAATCCGAGATCCACACGTGGACGTCGCCGTCCCACCGCCGCCGCGGCCCGCGGAGTCCATCCGGGGCCCGCGCGGGCCCAGTTTCGCCGCCGCCGCACGGGAGCGCCCGACCGCGCCCGGCTCCCCTTCGCCTTGCCGGAGCATCGCCGGCCGCCTCGCTGACCACCCTCGCCGGTGAACCCCTAGGCAGGAGCTCCGCCGTCCCTCCTCTTCATCTCCCTGCCTCTCCCTAACCTCTCTCCTCTCCCCTGCAGCGATCCTCGCCGCCACCGCCACGGATCCGGTGGGATCTGGCCCCCACCGCCCGGATCCTTCCATCCCCGATGGGATCCGCCTCCCTCCTCCGCCGGAGACCCACTGCCGCCTCGCCGTTGACCTAGGGCGCCGCCGCCCTGTTCCTATTTGTGCGCCAGGCGCGAGGAGGACGACACCCTCGCTCGCGTGGGCCGCCTTGGCCTCCCAGGCCCAGCATCGTCGGCCTGCCTCCTCCTCCTTCACGGGCCGAAGCCCATGGGTGAGGCCACTCCCCAGCGCCTCCTGTTTTTTTCCTGCTGTTGGGCTTGCCCAGATTCGGCCCGCATCGTTTTTTTTTTCAGTTCTGGGCGATTTTATCTAATTTCCAGGAGCCTGTCAGTTTTGCAGAAAAGTCCATGTTCTTCATGCATTCAATAACTCACTAACCGTGCATCGGTTTAAAATGTTTTATATATGAAACTTGCTCAGAATTTTGTGTAGATTGATAATATGCCACTTTCATCTATGTTTAAAATGTCTAAAATGATGTTCGTTTAAATTTTGCTCCTATGCCATGTTGAAATGATTTAATTCATAACTAAATAACCGTAGCTCCGATTTTAATAATCTTTATATGTAAATGGGGTAGAAAAATGTCTAGTTTAACATGTTGCACTCATCTTGCATGTTTAACAACTCTAAAATAATGTTTAGGGCAGAACAGTACCAAACCTTAAATTATGCATATGAGGATTTTCCGGAATTGTTGTTCGTTGCTTCCGGCCTCATTTAAACTTGCCTAGATAGGTAGTTTTGTTGTGGTTCACCTCTTGCCATGTTAATCAACATTTAATATTGTTGGGGTACATAAACAAGAGAGAACTAAATAATCGATGTGGTGTTTTGTCAATATGCATCCCGATGCATATTGAGCTCCACTTAATTTGTAGGATTGATTGTGCACTTTGCCATGCCATGCATATTTAAACCGGACATGCATCATACTTGGTTGTGCATCATGCCATGCCTATGTGGTAGTTGTTTACTATGTTGTGTGCTTCTTTTCCGGTGATTGCTTCTTCGGGTTGGTTCCGGTAGCGTCGTGTTGTGAGGATTCGTTCGACTACGTCCGTTTGTCTTCTTCATGGACTCGTTCTTCTTCCTTGCGGGATTTCAGGCAAGATGATCATACCCTCGAAATCACTACTATCTTTGCTATGCTAGTTTGCTCGCTCTTTTGCTATGCCAATGCTACGATGCCTACCAATTGCTTGTCAGCCTCCCAATTGCCATGTCAAACCTCTAACCCACCATGTCCTAGCAGACCGTTGATTGGCTATGTTACCGCTTTGCTCAGCCCCTCTTATAGCGTTGCTAGTTGCAGGTGAAGATTGGAGGCCGTTCCTTGTCGGGACATTTATTTACTTGTTGGGATATCACAATATATCTTATTTAATAAATGCATCTATATACTTGGTAAAGGGTGGAAGGCTCGGCCTTATGCCTGGTGTTTTGTTCCACTCTTGCCGCCCTAGTTTCCGTCATATCGGTGTTATGTTCCCGGATTTTGCGTTCCTTACGCGGTTGGGCTATTATGGGAACCCCTTGACAGTTCGCCTTAAGTAAAGCTCTTCCAGCAATGCCCAACATTGGTTTTACCATTCGCCACCTAGCCTTTTCCCTTGGGAGTCGCGCATCCCGAGGGTCATCTTATTTTAACCCCCCGGGCCAGTGCTTGTCTAAGTGTTGGTCCGAACTGAGTAGACTGCGGGGCCACCTCGGGGAAACTTGAGGGTTGGTTTTACTCGTAGGATGTCTCATCCGGTGTTGCCCTGAGAACGAGATATGTGCAGCTCCCATCAGGATGTCGGCACATAGGGCGGTGTTGCTGGTTTAGTTTTACCCTGTCGAAATGTCTTGTTGTACCGGGATACTGAGTCTGATCGGAACATCTCGGGTGGAGGTCTATTCCTTCGTTGACCGTGAGAGCTTGTGATGGGCTAAGTTGGGACACCCCTGCAGGGTTTGAACTTTCGAAAGCTGTGCCCGCGGTTATGGGCAGATGGGAATTTGTTAACGTCCGGTTGTAGAAAACCTGAAGTCGACCTTAATTAAAATGAATCAACCGCGTGTGTAACCGTGATGGTCTCTTTCCGGCGGTGTCCGGGAAGTGAACACGGTTGTTGGAGTTATGCTTGACGTAGGTTGTTTTAGGATCACTTCTTGATCATACTTTTATCGACCGTGCTTTGCCTTCTATTCTCGCTCTCTTTTGCGTACGTTACCCACCATATATGCTAGTCGCTTGCTGCAGCTCCACCTCATACCTTTACCTTACC